>NW_020955545.1:48413-54863 GCF_003031625.1 Empidonax traillii | reverse complement strand
AATCACTTCTCTTGCATGTGTATATTTCTGCACAACCTTCCAAATTCTACTTTTGCCTGAGCCAAGTTAAACTGACTTCAACCACACCCAGGGAGTTTCCTGCAGGCCTTGAAAATGCCTGGATGTAAATGTAGTAAAATTGCTTCAATTACAAAAATTACATCAAACCAGGCAAAATTGATTAATTTAAAGCTGTGGTGCTGAGAGTAACACTGGGAACTGTGTAAAGTAAAATAAATGTTTAGTATTATATTCATATGTATCTCAGCTAAGATTGATTTTACAAAAAGCAGAATCTTTCCACCCCAGTTTTACATAGCAGCAAAAATGGATTTAAACTTTAACCTCCTTTCTTCCCTCTAAAGCAAGTGGCAGGTTTTTTTCTTTTTTAACCTTGGGTATATTTCATTTAAATGCTGAGCAAGGAATTAGTAATTCATGGCATGAATTACTGGTTGTTGGCAGTAAACTTGCCTGTTGCAGGGAGGCATGAATTCCTCTGGTAAAATCTTAGCAACAAAGGAGTTGATGAAACAAATTCTTGCCAAATTACATGTGGCCAAGATTTCACCCTTGATCTGTAGGTGGAATGCAAAAAACGTTGCCTTCAAAGCCACATATATGGTTATTGGTTACAGCATGCTGCCTTCTCTCCTGCCCAGGCACAATGTCTTCTGGAACACATAGAATGTATAGAATAAGGAAGAACATTCTCCAAATTCATGAAGGGTTTTTTTCACATTGGAAAAATAAGTTGTTTTGGAGCTTGATAACTAGCAAGAGTGGCTTAGAAATGAGAAGGAAGTGGCTTTGTCACTGGTGAAACATTTCACAGTACAAAAGAAACCAACCACGTATCTGCTTTGGAGTGTAGCCAAGAGTTTTTCAGTGCTCTCTATGGATAAAAGAAGGAGTGAACACCCACCCCAAAATAGCCAGCAATTGAATGGTCAGGGAACATGTGTGGGCTGTAACAGACAGTCTTTGGCTGTGAGCTGAAAAACACATCTGATGAACAGAGTAGTGTGCTCCCCCACCGCCTCCACACTAGAAAAACCCTCCGTCAGATGATTTTCAGCCAGATCAACTGGTAGGCAACGTTTTGTTAACCACTGAGAAACTAATTCTATTTTAAAAGACGTTGTGAGTAAGTCTTACAGGACCCAGTATGGAAATGAAGTTGCTATAGCTTGTAACTCATTATCCAGACACAATCCAAGTGGTCAGTTCTGAGAGAACTCTCTTCTGATAAGTCCACCGTTGTTGATGTCTGAAGGCCACTTCCTTTTTTATGTTTCAATTTGTGCCCACTAAGGACCTCCATGAAGGACTGATATTAGTTGTGACTATTGATGTAGTCCTTACAATTAAATTGGCTGTTTGCCTTTTCTAGAACATCAGAGGATGGGAGCAGGCTCTTATTAATTATTTATTGTTTTGCTTTTTTGGCTTCCTTTCCTGAGCTAAGAATGTGGTCTTTAATAAATAAGCCTGAAATTACTTTCATTTGTTTTTTTCTGTGTGACAGACTTTCAGATGCCAGGTTAGTTTATTTGCTTTGACATTCTTATTGCATCCTTTTTATCTTGATTTTTTAATAGCTTATAAAATATGCATGATGCAGAAAAAATAGACTCATATGACAATTGCTGAATGAAATTCAAGATTTATGCCTTATTCCCAAGGCTGCAACAGGGATATTTGTAAGATTATTTGAAGTTCCAAGAAGAGGATTACAGAGGACAGCTCTTTTCAGGCACAGTAGATGTATATACTGCACAGGGCATGTTCATCATTGTAAGCAGTCAAAGCTGGCTTTATGGCCTCAGTTGAAGACTATGGCATAAAGTCCTCCAATATCTAAGAGTCGCCTGAGTGGCGCATGTTATATGTTGCATTAATGTCTATTCTCCAGACATTAATAATAAAACAAAATATCTGGTAACTGTCTTTATCAGGTATCAAAGAGTGATCCTGGCTTTTAAAATTTAAGAATAATTTAATTCACTTGAGTAAAAATATCCATCCTATACAAGTGAAACCTCACAAACTATCAGCTTTTTGCAGCCTGATAATTGTAAGTTTTCTCTTGGTTAAAACCCAAAAGGTGAAATTTCCGAAATATTTGTAGTGCATCTTTTTCAGTGCAGCTGTTTGTTTTGTTTGGTAGTGGAGTTTATAAATTACAGGTATGTGACTGGACTTATGCCAGAAACTTAATAACAATTATTTCTAATCAGTATAAATTTTGTTTTGCCAAAGTTATCTTTTTTGTTACAGAAGTTTGGAGCAAGAATTATTTCACTTGTGTTCTTTACAGTGCCAGACACATTATGATGGCTTTTGTCTAGGTTTCACCAGATTTCTGTTAACACTGACCTGCTCCTTTCTTTGCAAGTAGCCCCATCAAAATAAACAATTTGTTGTGTTGAGGAACTAGCAATTCTGGTGCATACTGTAGACATTAGTTTGCAGTTATTGGAGACATTATTAAGAAAAAATTAAGCTAGCAGAAGAGGGATACAAGGAGAGAAGTATTTGCATCTTTCAGTTGCTGATGTTTCTAGTGTTTGGATTGAAGAAAGTGAAAATGCAGCTTAATGAAAATAGGGAGACTGCAGTTCCAGAAGAGTGTACTCTACTGAGCATAATCTCAAAATTCTTCCTCTTTGGTCTACTTTGCAGTAATTTCTTTTCATTGTGTACAATAAATCTAAGTATCTTTTCCTATGGACTGATTTAGTTTTAAGGGAAAGAAAGGCTAGATTGTTCTTTTAATTAACATTCAGAACAGGCAAGGAAGGGTGGATGAAAGTTGCATCTTATTATCTGGATGAGTAAACAATAGTAAGTGCAGTCATTCCCCTGTTTGGTGCTCAAGTGGAATGCACAGAAATCCTTTCATTGATTTAATTTACCAGAAGATTTAAAGGCAAGACAGTAATTTGAAATTTTATGAGAATGTGTAATATCTCAGGTTTATGTTGCGTTTTCCTGAAGTGCAGTGGAGAATTCAGAAATAAAGTAGCCATTAATGTTTTCTTTGAGCCTGAAAATTTTATGCTTTTCAAGATTAAAGGCAGACTCCCAGCTTAATATAGTGAATTGTGATAGAGAAAAACATCCTGTCATGGCCTCTGCCAGTATGATGTCTCGAAATACAAAATAGTTATTTTGATACCTAGCTGCAAATATACTAATGATTTCAGTAGAATTGTTTCATATGTGTTTATTTTCCACGTCTATTCTGATTTACTCTATTTTGAGAGCTTTCTGCTTGGTTTGACATGTTTTGGTTTGTACACTGGTCCCTGTAGCAGACTGAGGGAAGGAGGTGCCAGTGGTGTGTGGGTTGGCAGCCAGGCCAGGTGGCATAGCTTGTGTCTGTGCTCCTGATCCATGTGCACAGCCAGTAGCCAGCACCGTGTTTAGACTGTGTTCTTGCCAACATACAGTTGAAATCCTTCTACTCCAGGGGCATTTGCTGCCCACAGACTAGCTTCCAAAGCTATGGTAAGGATGAAGGATCCATAGTTCGGATACTGCACTGCATGAGCTAAATAATCTGTAGGAGTTTCCTGTAAAGATAATTCAGCCCTTTTCCTGTCATTCAGCCAAAGGAAAACATGCTGACTCTGTATGGGACACGGTGGGTTTTTTTAATGGGAGAGTGAGTGTTGTTTCCATAACAATTACACAGCCATGCCTCTCCTAATATCATGTCTGAGAGTCAGAGTATATTATCAGGGTTCTGCAAGCTTTGTGCATTTAGATACATACCTTATCCTACTAATTAGTATATTTTTCTGAGTTAGTGTTAGCTTATGAACCTATGTTCTTATTGATGATTAGAGAAAAAAATTTCTGCTGCTAATCTCAGTGCAGATCCTTTTTTTGACTTAACCATAATTGTAATAAAATTTCAAGTAGTTCAGTGAAATTGCAGGCTTGTGTTAGAGTTAGGATATGATATATAATTCAGAACTGTCTCACGATAAATTAAGCAAATTTTGAGCTTTAAACCACCATAGGCAAAGCTACAAATATATTTTTTGTGTTGTCATGCAACCAAAAACAACCTCCAGGAAAGTTGTTTAAATTATTGTGTTACAGCAAGTCTGTTATTTGCTGCTAAACAAAACTTCCATGTCAGTGAGAAATTTTGGGGCCAATGACGCTTTGATATTTGTTGCAGATCTAGTGTGTGGTATTAAAACTACACAAAATGCTCCCTGTCATACTAGACAAACAAGCTTGAATCTTCATTGTAGGTAAAAAGGCAATGGTAAGGTAAGCTAAAAGGAAATGCCAATGGTGAGGCCTGTATATACAAAGCTAACATGTGACACTAACTACTGCCTAAAATTTCCTGAGATGCATCTCACTGCTAGGATATTAGAAGTAGCTGAAGCAGCAAAGTGAAATAATGATGATACATGTACAAATAAACCACTCTGATTTTCAGGCATAGTATATGTCACTATTATCTTTGTCATGCTTTCCTCCTTCAACTGGGAATTGCATCTTTTTATTATGTATAACCTTATGTTTTTATTCATTTTAGACAAGCTCTATATGGGACCAGGGCAACTATACCATGATCTGCAGAACCTTTTACATGACTTGAATGTACTTGGTCAAATTAGTCAATTAATAAGCAGCCTTAAAGGAAACTATCAGGTAATAAACAAAGCTGGATTTATTTTTAAAGTCTGTTCCTGTTGTAAAGTAGTATAATTGTCTCTCCCTAGGGTCTGTGTGAGACATTCTTTAGTTCTCTCTGCAAAGAGTGGAATAATTTTAACCTCTGGTAATGTATTTACTGTTAACTGTTTAGTATTATAAATAAATTACATCTGTCCTTCTAATCTTGTTTTTCTTTATTGTTTTTAAGTGTAGGCAGATACTACAAGTGTTTGCATTTGTTCAGTAGTTGATAAGCTTATATGGAAACAGAATTACATTTTTATGTTAAGAAATTATATTCTTGCTGTTAGACAAGGTAGTAGGAGGATGGCTGTTTGGAGGAAACTCTTGATACCCATCCAAGCTCATAATCCTGGCTTTCGGGGGAAAACTGCTTAAAACTAAGTGTAAATCACAAAAGGATTTTTAGGGGAATTGTGAAAGTATTTTGCTTTGGCTTTCTTCACAACCCTTTGATTTAGCTTGTATTCTGGCACAAAAATATAGTACTTAAGACTGTGGACAACTGATTCTGAAATTTGATGTTGAGACTTACAATAATTGCTTTTTTGTCTGTTTTGTATATTTTATGTATGCTTACACACAATTTTTAACTCTTACCTGCTACCACAGGTTATAAATATGTATGTGTGTGTATGAATATACAGAAGCTGAGCTTCTCTTGGGAAATCTTGGCTTCAGAGTTACGGCATTTAATAAAACATAGCATTTTGTGAAAATATGTAGTCTGAAGGAAGTTTATGGAAACAGTGTTTTTGGACAAGTATTTGAAGGTGAATTTCATCTCCATAATTGGAAATTACGTATAGCACATGTACCATAAGACATTCACCTATTAACATATACAAAACTTTTCTGCCTGTACTGCCAGTCAGAGCCAACCGCATTTTGAAAACTTAAAATTAAATCAGTGTTTTCAGGTAGAGGTGTGTAAGATAATTACAAGGGAAGAATGAGATCAACTTCTCTATTTTTGAAAAACATCTAAATTTTCATACAATTCTGCCTTTGGAACATGTATGTACTTTTGTGTTCTTGTTACTCTTGATGCTTAAAGTGTCCCTCAGGTGTGCTTTTACCCTCTGTGACAGAACACTCAGCTTGCAGTAGGTCATTGTTTAAGCACCTAAACAGATATTTAGACCACGCAGACAGCTTTCATGATGGCCCTGTAAATATTTTGTCTCAAAGATGTGAACAAAAACATATTGTCAGTATGATTTGTAGATGTTTTCATGAGACATTTTTTAGAAGCAAGATTTGTGAATTCTGGAATAAAGTAAAAGGCTTGTGGGTACACCTGATGCAAATTTACATTTTTTAATCTGGTAAATGCTTGGGAATGTCATTTGTGTATAATCAAACCCTGAGCAATTTGAGATTAAGTCATCAGATAAAATGTGTTAGCAAAAGTTGTACAGATATTTTTGAAATGTGTTTACAAATATCGCTAAAATATCCATGATTAGAATGTGGACTCATTGAAGCCCTGGTGCCAGGAATTTTGTTATATGCAGAGATCACCTTAGCTAGCCTTTTGGAAATAGACTAGTGTTGTAGGCTGGTGTTGAATCTTAGCTTTTTTAATTTTTCAGAACTTAAACCAATCTGTAGCCCATGACTGGACCTCAGGTTTACAAAAACTGATTTTGAAAAAAGAAGATGAAATCAGAGCAGCAGATCGCTGTAGAATTCAGCTGCAACTCCCAGGAAAACAGGACAAGTCAGTAGAAATCTTGATTA
>NW_020955545.1:6729-47566 GCF_003031625.1 Empidonax traillii | reverse complement strand
CTAGTGTTGTAGGCTGGTGTTGAATCTTAGCTTTTTTAATTTTTCAGAACTTAAACCAATCTGTAGCCCATGACTGGACCTCAGGTTTACAAAAACTGATTTTGAAAAAAGAAGATGAAATCAGAGCAGCAGATCGCTGTAGAATTCAGCTGCAACTCCCAGGAAAACAGGACAAGTCAGTAGAAATCTTGATTATGAAACTTTCTAAATGGGCTTATGCATAAGGCATAGATGTACTAGGGAGGATTTGGGAATCCATGGCTCTTCCCTCTCTTTCGTCTCTGTGGTTAGCCCCTGACTTTTATGCCATAATGTTGGGAGCTTGAATGTTCCAGAGCATTTCTTTTCCTGTTCCTCAACCCAGCATTCCAGATGCAAGAAGTAAATGAGGCACCATGGCAGTGACAGCTGATAGAGAACAATTTTGTATTCCTTTTCCAGGGAGGGTGTTCCTTCATACCATTGCATGTAAAGAGTAGGAAAATGGGTGTATAGTGCATCAAAGCCTCTATGCTTATATCAGAACTGTGTCTAAGTATTAGAAAATAATGAAATTTCATCATGCTCACATTTCTAGACTTGGCTGTATGTCATAATAAATGCATTTGTAGTGCCTTTTTTTGTTTGTTTTTTGTATTGCAGGTCTGGGAGGCCAACTTTCTTTACAGCTGTGTTCAATACATTTACCCCTGCCATCAAACAGTCTTGGATCAACAATTTACAAATGGCTAAACTGGCCCTTGGTAATTCTTAATTACTCAAATTTCCTATCAAGTTAAAATAGCTCTAAATGTACAGTCTAATTTTTTTTTATTTTTTATTTTTTAGAGATTATTTTTGGTGAAAATTTACTTGCAGATATTTTAAAATGCAGTACAGTAAACAGTAGTGATTGTGTATCACTATAAAATCAACATTATAGATAAGATGGGGCATTCGTTATGAAGCAATGTATTTTAATGAGGTATGGTGATCATTACAAATTATTACATCTAAATCAAGAAGAATGAGATACACTGCAGGACAGAACAGATGAGGAAGCTTTTTGATTATAAATATTTCTTTGGATCTTATGAACTTTTTATACTTTCAACTTCAGGTTCAAATTTCTCAATTTTAGCTCAGAATTATTCCAGCAAGGAATTGTCAGTTAAGGCTGTTGCATTCGTTTAGCTTCTAAATGTGATATAAATTTATGGGTGTAGTTTTATTAATGCAAAATTTCTTTAGCTGGGTATGTAAAACTCAAGTTTTTGTGAGAGAATTGGGGTTTTGTCCAGTTTTTTGGCTTTGGTTTTGGTTTTTGGTTGGTTTTTTTGTTTGGTTTTGGTTTTGGTGTTCTTTTTGCTTGTTTGTTTTTTTTTTTTGACATAACACTGTAGTTTTCACACCAACAGACCTGATTTTAGTGGGAGGAGTAAAAAATGTGCTGTCCTGTGATGTTACTAATCTCCTATGTTTGCACAGGGGTATAGGTCTTCAAAGATATGTGGCATTTTGAATGTCTAAGTTCAGAAATATTAGCTTGCTACAAAGCAAATTTCACAAGCATATTGTTAAAATAGAGTGCTTTTATGGTGTCTCACTGAAGGCAAGCAAAATAACAAAAAAAGAGAGAGAATGGATGTCTCCATCATTCCAGGAGGAGGATCCTTACAATTATAATAAATAGTAGACAAGTGTTACAGAATATGCTGAGTTGGAAGGGAACCACAAGGATCATGAAGTCCAACTCTTAAGTGAACGAACCATACAGAGATCAAACCCACAACCTTGGTGTTCTTAGCACCATGCTAGTTGGTAGTGTTACTTACACAGGCAGAGAAATGCTGTTTGCCAAACAGATTTCCCAGAGTCTAAGGAGAAGTTTGAGGTGTGTATTCCTCTTTCAATAACCAATTGACAAGATCATTAAGAAACTTCACTTAACATTGTGCTAATGCAAGGTGGTGTTTTGTTTTTTGTTTTTTCATAATCAATATGTATGTAATCTATTCAATGGAATTTTTGGTCATAGTTTTATGTTGTTATTTAAGCATATAAAGCATAAGAACAGCCTGATCAGTATTGACTAGTCCTAAGAGAGTTCTTTTCTGTTCCTGTGGAGAGTTGTAAATGATTATTCATTGAAAGTATTGTGGGATGTTTGTTGTTTGTTCTTCCCATTGCAGTGGAAGATAACCTGCTAGGTTGGTTCTGCGTAGAAGATGATGGGAATCAAATAAAAAAAGAGAAACATCCTCTCCTTGTTAGACATATGCCAGTGATGATGGCCAAGCAACAGGAGTTTAAGGTGAACAGTATTTTTAAATGAGATTACAATTGCTTTTTTGTGTTATATAACTGCTAAAGAATATCATATTGTAAATACAGCTGCTAGTTCTCTTGAGTTACTACCTTGGTGTGAGACGAGTAGCAGTGAAAGGTCCAAGAGGGTCAGAGGAATGCAAAATGATGCAATCTTTGAGGCACTGAGGAACATTGTGTTTACTTCTATATAGTGTGACACTGACTTTCAGATGTAAGCTCATCACTCAGTGTAAACAGAACTGCTGGGAATTTTTAGTTTGTCTTGAGTTTTCCAAGTGTGTGTTAGGGGCTTGAAAGTAACTTAAGGTTTACAAAGAATAGGACTCTGATCTCCACAATAGCTGTCCTTTACTGGTGTAACTGTGTTGAATCCTCCTCGAATTTTGGATTTTCATTAGTGCAAAGAGAACAATAGTTTTAAAATAATTTTTAAAATTTTTGGGGGGATCATATAGAAAATATAGTTCTATTCTGAACAATGATACAGAAGTTGTCTTAGTTGTTCCTAAAGTAATGTGTCAGTTTGAAGTCATACTGACCACTGGCTTTAATGAAGAAAATAAGTACATCCTCTCCAGACCAAATGGAAGGGAAGGGTGCTCTATGTGTATGAAGAGGATTTCTTGTGGACCATTGGTCAATTAGGCTTGTGCAAAGACACTAATGGAAATAAAATTGTGTATGTATGGCCAGAATCCCGATATTAAATTAGCGTCATTGCATGGACACTGCTTAAAGAGTTAAGTCTGCAGGCCCTCCTTGTAGGACAGGGTACTCAGGAGGGAAGTGCAGCTGGCAGCTTCACTCTGACTGTGAGGATACAGGCCTGGATGTTGGGGGAGAATAATTGCTAGTTAGAAATGCAGTTGAAATGTGTAATAGTGTTAAGCCATTCCTATGATACTGGTTTTCAGAGCAGATCTGGGGTTTAGACTACTGAAATTCTATTTCCCACACAACCATAGTTATTCTTGTCTTATTAAACAGTTAGCTTTTTCTGTATTGAATACTTTATAAAGTCACCATTGGTGAAACAGTCAGCTAATTTTTTTTGCAGAAATCTAAAATGCATGTGTTTCCTTAGAGCTTAAGCATTTGTAAGTTCTGAAGATCCATGCCAGAAGCTGTGAAGGCCCATGCTCAACTTCTGTAATCAAGTTAGAACAGAATCTTTGTTTTGAAAGGAAGCAGGATTCTGTTGCCTGTACACTTGGGTGATGGTCTTTGCCTTGGTACCTCAGGAGAGTACAGTGTGTGACAGCATTTGCCTGAGCTCTGGGTCAACTTTACCTGAGCTCTGGGTCAACTTTGCTGGTTTTGCACCTACTAAAGATAATGGGGTATGAGCCCAGCTGGTCATGTCTGGTTATTCCAAGTCCTTGATATTACTAGAAAATATGATTTAAGTATTTACTTGTGGTTTGTTTGGGTGTCAGGCCAGGTCTTGGAGTGGGAAGAGACCCTTTGCTTGGCTAATCCTCCTTAGCTCTCTATGCTGCTCAGGTTGCCCAGTGGTGTAAGGAGCCTATAAGAACTTCTCCCATCAGAGCAAGCCTACACTCCAGGCTTCTTTTAAGATCAAGAGCTAAACTACCAGAGTTTAACTATGAAAAAATATTGTCAGTGTTTACTAAGATACAAAGGGACAGAGATGTAACAAGCAGCCTAGGAAATACACAGCATGCAGGCTGTCTTGTTTCTCACTAGTGATGTATTTCATTGTCATAGCTATTGTAAGTCACCACTATGAGTAGACAGCTTCAGCATGTGTTACATGAGACATACCAAGACTGGCATGGATAGCTCTAATTTTTTTTCTTTTTTTCTTATCTATTGATTTCAGTCTTTTATCTGTATAGTGAATTGTGTTAGTGAAAAAATAACACTGTTTTTACTAAGGATAATCACTTTCTACACAGGCTAATCACCAGAAGCCTTTTGACTGAAGGCAGATTTGTGAAATTCTTTGCACTTTGGAAAATTAAGTAAACTTAGAATTTACAACTCATAACTTTTGCCTGCTTCTTGCTTTCTTTTTTCTTTTTTTTTTTTTTTTTAAATATTCATGGTTGAAAGGTGATGTTCCAGGTTATGGTGAAGTTGTCCTAATTTCATACTAACCAAGTTGTTTCTAGTACTGCAGTATAATCACAACAATGATGTCTGAGGTGAGAACATTAGTGGGAATTATACAGAACCTTGTGTAAAAATGTTGTATCACACCTCACTGGAAACCTTTTGATTATGTACATGGTTACAAATTCATATATTTTGAATTGTTTCACTAAGCTTTAGAGAGCTCTGCCATGGATATTTGGGAAATTAGAAATCTATGTCTGGTCATAAAAATGTCCTTTTCAGATTCTTGATGCTTGAATCTTCAGAATTGGGATGGACTTAAATATGGGTCCTGAGTCTGGTGTAGCTTTCAGGTTTTTCTTAAATGGTCTGCATGATAAAATCATGAGTATGGTTATTATTTTACTGACAGTAACATGATGACATGAGGTTGGGATGGAGTAGAGGTATTATGGAAGTTAGTATTAGCATTCAAAATGAGTAAAGCATCTGGAGAAATAATTTGAGAGGAAAAAAAGGTAAAAGGGATGACGGTCAGCAGGACAGATATATGGTATACTCAAGGAGAAATTAAGAGCTTCACAAGTACAGACTGAAGGCATGGTTGAGTGGAAGGGTCTGTTAAAGTCATTTTAATAGACCAGCAAGCTAAGGATTGGTTAGGAATGTAATACTGTTACAAATCACAGTCAATCAGTGAGATGTGTAGAAAGAGGCTTCAGAAGAGGTAACCATGTTGTAGTGCTGCTTAACAGCTCTGCTAGAATGGCATGTTCAGATGAGAAAGTTCTGTGCACTCAGATATACAAGGCTGATACATTTACCGGAGAGATGCCAGTTCGAGAAGTGATGATAATAATTTAAAAAACCCAAGAATTTAAGAATATCAGTTACTTAAAAAAACTCAATTAATTGATTAAGTGATAATTTAGCTTAATGAAGTAGAATCTCAGACAAGGTCATGACATATATAAGCCTTATGTGTAAAAGGACACTGCAGAAAAAGAAGTACCTGGTGGCTGAGATGAGAGGTAACAGGCTAATGATTAGAGCAAAGATGGTGTTAAGTTGGGTATGTGGAAAAACTTAATAAAAATGATGAAACATTTGAGCAGATCAACTGGAGAGTTTGTAGTCTTTGGCTCTGAATGTCTGTAAGAGTAGTTATGTTGGGAACAATACCAATGCAGCTAACCCTGCACATGGGAAGCTGGATGGACTAAAGTGACTCCTTGCCTTTTGGGATTCTTTGATATCTTTAAACATTTTAATTAACTGCAACCTAAAATAGACAGAAACAGGCATATCTTTCTAATGTAGTAACAGCTCTCTTTTCCTCTCTTTGAAGGTTGAATGTGCAGCTTATAATCCGGAGCCGTACCTCTCTGGGGAAACGGAGTCAGATTCCTGTGCCATGGAACATGGTTTTCTTTGGGTAAGTGTAATCTGTAAAAGCTGAAGGGTTGTCTCCTGTTTTTCTCTATTGCTTTTAGTGACTCTCGGCAACATAGAGACCTGAAAAAAAAACCCTAGTTTTTTTTTGTTTGTTTATTTGTTTAAAGATAGACTTCTAAAAAGATTAGCTAGTATTTGTTCATGTGATCTTGCTGTTCTCTGTAGGCAGTCAGTGTGTGTGATTTGTTAGTGCAGCCCAGAACAAATTCCAGACAGCTGAGCACATTCAGAAGGGAGTTGTGTGCTAATTTATAATGAGGGCTGCTAAAACCCGTATGAACTCCTGCTGTCCTACTGTCTGTTTTCATATTTTAAGAATGTTTTAACCATTAATAATCTGTTTAAATCTTTACTTAGGAAAAAAATTTCTCTGGCAGATTGCTATAACCCCAAATATGCAGATATTCCAGCAGACAAAGTGAGGTAGCCAAAACAGGTTTTGGTTTTTTTAAAAAAGCAGATTATGATTTCAGGAACTTTTATTGTTACTATGGTACTGAAATTTTAGGGTAGTCCTTGTGAATTAAAAGTTAGAAATAACTTTTGTCGGTGGTCTTTTTCAAGGTGACCCATATATTATCTTTGCTATTTGTAAATATATGCCAATTAAAACTTTCTACTGCCACAAAATATCCTTTCTTTCTCTTTCCTGTGTTTTTTTTTTCATTTTATACAAACATAAAGTGTTACTACATAGAAACATTTACTTCTCTTTGGGTAGAGTTTCTTTGTTTTGTTTTTTTGTTTTACTTCCCTCTGATCTCTAAAATGTACAAATTTGTGTACATATTAATGATGCTTAGTTCTGAATCAGATTGAAATTTAGGATCCTGTATCAGCAAGTTTACAAAATGGATTATATTATATAATCCCTCTTTCTGTTTGCACAGAGCATTTCTTTGTAGACTTGTTACAGTGCAAAGGACAGGCCTCAGGTGCGTTACCTGTTTTAAAAGAACCTGAAATAACTTGGAGCATCTGTTATTAAAATAATATATTACACAGATACTTACTGTAATTGCATTACATAAAGTATATACTCTTGAGTCAGACATCAGAATAGGCAATAATATTCCTACTTTCAAAAAATAGAGAACTGGTTTTGTGAGTGTACAAGGCAGTTTTGTATATATAATGTTTTGACATCTTTTGTATTTGTGCTGAATTATTTTCTTATGTCTTAATGCATGAAAATTCATATTCACACATATAACTTGAGATGCACTCTTCAGTTAACATTCCAGTCATTCCTGCTTGTAAATACTGATCTTCCTGAAGACAGCTATCAGTCTTGGTATATTTTTTTTATTTTCCTTTTTCCAATTCAGATTGGCAGTTGTACTAATCAGATGGGCCAGATTGCAATAGTCTCATTTCAAAACTCCAGCCCCAAGGTTATTGAGTGCTTCAATGTGGAATCACGGATTCTCTGCATGGTCTACATACCAGAGGAGGAGAAGCTGAAAGAGCAAAACAAAGCTTTAGACTCTGAAAATGTTCTTGCAAAAACTTCTAATGTGCCTACTATTTGCCTTGGCATGGAAGAAGGAAGGTGATTCTTGTTTTTGGTATAATGTATATGATTTATTCATTAGGGTTACTATTCTATAGCAAAATTGTGTGATTCGCTTCACAGACATAGTGAATATTCTGAGTTGGAAGGGACTCATGAGGATCATCGAGTCCAACTCTTATGTGAATGACCAGTGTGGGGATTGAACCCACCACCTTGGTGTTATTAACACCATGCTCTAACCAACTGAGCTAATCTCAGGGTCAATTCCAAGAAAATATTTACTTTTTTAAGAAGTATCCGTGTGTTATTCCAGTGACCTCAACGTATCCTTTCCACTTAAATCAAGGAAAAAATACACTCTACATTATTTTAAAATATACCATGTAGTATTTGAAAGTAAAGCAGTGCATCTCTCTGATGAAAGAGGATTAATTCATTTTGCATCATGTCTGAAAATTATAAATATTACTTTTGTAATGTTACAACATAATCTTCAGGTATTGTAAAACTTTCAGAATGGCAAAGAGGAATCCATTAACGTTCTACACTGTGATACTATGCAGGATTTGCCATATGAATAGATAATATTACTGTTTAGTGTTGACATGAATAATTTTACTCTATTTGAACTGATGGCCTACTGACTTATCACTTGATTTATATTGAAGAACAAGGCTATGTTTTCTAAACTTTCAGGTCAGTAACCAAAGAGATCTTTTTATAGCTAGTAAGGGCATTAGTGCATAACTACATGTTATTTTGGAAGATGTTTCTAACCAGTCTAAGAGAAGAACAGAATTCTCCAAAGAAAGTGGCATGTTTCCAGAAATTATTGCAATTAATTCCAGATTTAACAATATTCCTAACATACTTGTGGTAATAATCAGTAGGAATGGTGTAAATTTTAAGATAATTCACATCTGGTAGTGAAGTTTTTCTTGTCCCTAGTTCTCCAGGTAATATCTTTTTTTTTTTTTTAATTAATAAAATTTTGTATAGACTCATAATAAGGACTTTGAGCAGAATTTCTATCATGTCTCTTTGTTGAATAAGTGTTTCTTCAGACAAGATAATATGAAAGCGTTGTCATATGTCATTGTTAAGTAATTGCAGATTATCTAAGTAGACATTCTGGAGTGTCAAGAATAAGGAAGAAAATCTTTTCCCCCCAATATTTTATTCTAAACCTCTCATTTGCATATTCTAATAAGAACTACCTAAAGCATAATTTCACAGATCTCTTTTTTCTTGCTTCTTTTTATAGCATTTCTATTTACAAAAGTTGCCAAGGCTCAAAGAAAATTCGACTTCAGCACTTCTTCACTCCTGAAAAATCAACTGTTATGAGCTTAACATATAGGTCTCAATACTTGTTTGCTGGCTTGGTAAATGGAAACATCTCAATCTACACAAAAGCAGAAGGTAATGTAGTGATATGATTTGAGGGCATCCTGAGGAACTCACATGTCAGTGTATTTTGGCAGAAGTAGTTTTCCACTGTTATATTTTCCGAAAATTCTTTGGAAAACTGCTGAACTAAGGTTACTGGACTTTCCGGTACAGCTGAAGAGACTTGTTTTCTCTTTTTGAAGGATGGTAGAAGCTTTGATACTGTTCCCACTTTCACCATACGTGCATGTGAAAACTAATTTTTTCCCCTTAGCTTAAACCCTGAGGTCTACAGTGTTGCAAGAGTCCAGGAGTTTATGCACTAACAAGCAGTATACTGTACTTTACACAGCACAATGCTAATTCCACTCAATTACCCAGTATTGCTGTTTATGAAAGACAAAAATTCCCTATTGGTAGAGATTTTTGTATATCTCATTTAAAAGGACAACCCCATTTTTTCTGTACAGATAGGATAAGTCTTTCCTATGTGTGCAGTTCATGTATTTCACGGTAGGACTCCTCTCTCTATTAGCATCACAGTTGGTTGTTTTGTATCTAGCTAAATAATTGGCTAAAATAATTTGAATAAAGGAGAATCCCAGGTAATTCTTCTGAACCAGAACATTCTCCAGAAGTGGTTCAGGTGCTTGTCTGTGTACTCCAGTATATCTCACTAACTTTCCTGCAGTTCTACATACTGATCTAGTTAATGCAGTTCAAAGACAGCAAGACTCAAGGTTTGAAACCTGAATTTTTAAGTGAGATGTTAGCAGAGACTCCTAACCTTGCAAAGTGCAGAGCCAGCAGAGACCTGGTCTGCCTTATTTGTGTGAGCTGCATAACAGTGGTTGTCACGCTTCCCTAATGAGGTGGGCCCTGTAAACAGTTCAGCTGCATTTGTGTGGCACTGTAGCTTGGCTACTAAATCCTACCAGTCTCTAACTGAGGAACCAAGGTCAGTATTTGGAATCTTGGAACAAATTACATGCCC
This sequence comes from Empidonax traillii, assembly GCF_003031625.1. NCBI lineage: Eukaryota > Metazoa > Chordata > Aves > Passeriformes > Tyrannidae > Empidonax > Empidonax traillii. Next base: position 37,823 of record NW_020955545.1, on the reverse strand, counting down.
ACTGTTAGATCACATAAAGACTTTGCTTGGGAAAGGTATATGATGCTTTTCTTTTTTTTTTTTTTCCCCAAGCAGTAAAGAATTGGGAAAAAAGTGTTGGGAAAGAGCCTTCCTTTGTCCAGTTGTCATCTTCAACCCAGTAGTTTTGTGCTTTCATCTCTGATCGTAAGCCAGACATTAGACTTCAGTTCTTTTTAAAAAAAATTTTTTTTACCACTGAATAGCAATTTTTTCTTTGTTTTGGAGGCACAGGAATGAGGTCTTGATCCTAGTCTCATAACATTTTTGGTGTTTCTGTATATACCTGGGAGGGGTATTAAAGTGAATCTGTCGTCTTCTCTGAAAGGGATTGATGTGTTTAAGCTGTTTTAAGACTGCAATTGCTGTCACTCAACTTCTTCCAGAAAAGACGGTTGACATCCTTGGCAGTGTAGCTAAGAAAGGATGCATGAGTTGCACATCTACTACAAAAAATGTTAAGGATGGGGCAGAGCTGTTAAGCAAACTGAATTACATTATGAGCTGGAGGTTCTTGCATTGACCAGGATCACAGCATTCCCTGTTTATTTTATGTCTTTTGAAGACACGGGTTTTGTGCAGCTCAATACTATCAGCGCCTGTCAGAGTGTAGGTCAGGACCGCTGAAGCTTTGTGATGGGAAATAATCATATTTTTCCGACTCATCCTGTGGTCCCTTTTCTTACATCTTGGTCAGTGTGTGTTATTTCAGTTCTCCATTCCCCATGGAAGTTGTGGGATTCAGCTGCTCCCATGTTAGCATCCATCTTCCTTATAGTTGGCTGCTGTGGTTATGTGAGGCAGTCAGCCCTGGAGGGGTGTTTTTATGAGCGCTGACCTATTTTACCAAACAAAGGAATCCAAGCAGTGAAATGGGAGGGAGGGGGAATGCAGCCTCTGAGGAGCTTTGTGTAATTCATCAGGGTCGCCTTCTGTTCTGCAGAGGGGGTTACTTTCCAGCCATGCACTTCACCTTGGGTTTTGGTCTGCCATCATTAAGGAGATTAAGAAAAGATTTAAAGCAAACGTGAAATATATCAGTGCATTACAATACATCTTGATTTGAAGCCTGAGGACAAACGCTATGAGATGCACAGATAAAGTGGTTGTGCAGCCTGTTGTGTGACTCCTTGAGTGAAAAAGGATAATCTTTCTTCTAGGATAAAATTCTGCCTCACGGTTTCTGATAGAGTTATGATCTTTTTCTCTTCCTCCCTGGGCAGAAAGTGTGGTGAATCAGTTCAGTCACTGAAGCTTGATACCTTACTGTAGGTAGTCAAAGACCCACAACTTCTGTCATTTGGTTTTCAGTACTTAAACAGGTCTAATTTCTCCTACTGTTTTCAGGTGGCTCAGTGCATGTAAATATCCAGCTTGTTTACAAACAGCAAGTGCTCTCTTATGACTTTCTTCCCTAGAGAGCTTTGTCAGATCAACAGAATCCAGAATGCTCTCTGGCTGCAGAAAATCTCATCTTGAAGTAATATAAAAGGGTAACTGAGAAGTATGTACAGTAAACCAAGGAACAAGTGCCATATTAGTGAGAGAGCTGGAGGTGCGCAGTGAGATTTCTTCCTTTCTGGAGAGTAGTCATATTTTTCTGAGACACCTCTGTATCTGTGTATTTTCACAGATGAGGTAAAAAGTACTTAAGCCTCACTGTATAAGAATATAAATTAAAAGCAAAGTCAATGAGGTACTGGTATCATAAAATCTACTCAGCTCTTACATATGAGCTTACATGGTGAAAATGTCACAGAAGAGTAGGATATAGGTCAGCTACTATGTTAATTCTAAAAATAATCATCAATTATCATCAATAATCCTTAATTTCATGTGCCTGAGAAGACTTGTTCAGGAACTGTGAAATAGCTAAAGCATTAAATGCTGCTGTATGTAGGAATGGGAACGATGCAGATTGCAGAATTTCTGACACCTTGTCTGTTGGGAATTTGTTTTACAGGGCAATGAACTTTTCCATAGTTATCAGTCTGAAAAATTCTGCATTTAGTGTTTGCCTAAGGCTGAATTATTAGGAATATTTCCAGGCAAAGCACTTCTAGAAGAGGTTAAGGGGAAAGTACATTGTATTGTCTTTGTTTAAAAAAAACAAACAAAACCCCTTTGTGATGATTGCAGACAGCCCAGCAGATGTGTTTTCTGAGTGATGTAATAGCAAAAAAGGTCAGTGCGTGTTTGACTTCCATTCACAGAAGTATCTTAGGAAAGGGAAATCACAGTCTTTATGGAATATAGGTGTATTGTTCCTGATATACTGTACTCAGTTCCAGCTACTTCCTTTCTTCTAGACATGGATATACATTTCCTTTCCATAAAGTCCTGCAAAGAGTATGGAGAGAAACAGGAAAAAGAAAATAAAATCACAGAATGATTGTGGCAGAGAGTAGAAAAATTAATATATTAGTAGTTTCAGAAAGGGTTTGGTTAGGATGAGAGAGCAGATGCATAAAACAGATGTGCTGCTTTGATTGCAATGGCACATGGTTGGTATGTGTAGCCTCTCACGGGTGTGTACAGCACACATAGCGAGTCCTTGCATGCTTACTCCCAGAATTAAATTCACAGCATTGGGCATGTTTGGTGCTCCACCTCTCTCCCATCTGATCAGGGAACACAGCTTGTGGAGTCTCCATCCCTGGAGATATTCAAAGCCATCTGGACACAGTTCTGGGCAGCCAGCTTGAGGTGACTACTTGAGCAGGGAGGTTGGGACAAATAACCTCCAGAGGTCCCTTCTACCCTCAGCCATTCTGTGATGCTTCTGAGTAGAGAGATATCCAAAGAAACCTTCAAGAAATTGAAATTAGGCATTTCTTAACATTGTCCAACTTCCAGGTGCTACTGAGCTAGAGAAGTGCCACTTGTGTTTCACAGAGGAGAGCTTGCAGCTATGGTGAGTTTCTCAAGCTGAGGATGAATCATGCTGCTTTGTTTTTAAAAGAGGCTAGGAGAAAAAGGACATAGAATTTCTCATATAGTATCCTCATGGGTAAAGCACTATAGGTTCTCAGTTGAAGAAACCTCTATTTTATCAAATGATTCTTTAATATATAAACTTTTGCACTGTTGCCTCTCACCCAGTCTTTAATTCTTTTTCTCCCAAGAGCATGGAGAAGGGATGCCAATGCTGCCATTGCCACTCCAAGTATCTGTCACCTGGGTGGCTAGAGGTCTCTTCTGGAAGCCTGAAGATACTGATAAGAGTCATCTTTTGCCATAGAGAGAACTGAGCCCACACACCCATAAGGGAAAACTCTTCCACGTTTTCACAAAAGCTGTATTTTCTAATAGGTTTTTGTGGAGCCTGTTCCTGTCAGTGTATGCTGCTAGGTTCTGGCCCTGAGATTTGTGAAAAGAAGAAAGGCTCAGCTTTGAGGATTGCAGTTGAATGTGAAACAATCAACAGCTGAGGCAGTTCTGGCCATGAACGGACAGGAAGTTTGTATTCTTCAGAGACTTCACCAGTAAAAACTTAGGGATCTCTGAAGATAACTTACCTGTCCAAAGAGGCCTGGTGACAGTAATCAGTGAGCATTTTCAGAGGATTAATATCAAGGAAAATGACCAAAACTGAAAGGAAATACAAGCGAAAGGGGAAACAGTTACAACAGTGAAGGAGTAGCAAGTCAGTTTATTGGCAAGATTCCTTAATTCATTTGGTAAGACACTTTTGCCCTTTGTTGGAGGACAAAAATTGAGGAAAGGAGAAATATGTGGAATGTAAAGCATTGATGTTGAAATGTTAAGCACTGATGTTAGAGCTTGAGTGGATTGATCTACTGCTCCAGCTTGTCTGAAGAGTACATTTCTGGCATGCGATTGCTACTTGAAGTAAGCATGGTGAGAGGTATTGCTGTGAAAAGAAGTGGTATTAAACTGTTAGGGAGAGGACTAGAGCAGTTATATTGAAATAAATGCTGTTGTCTTGACTGCATTGTCACTGTTAGCAGTATCACATAATACTTGTTACCAGGAATACACTGGCATTGGTGTTGTTCTTACTTGTATATCTCCTGCTGGGACCTCCATAAGCCCCTCTATAACTTTAGACAGAGCTCTGTCAGCTATTTAGCATGAAGAATTTGATGCATATGTGGAAAAAATAATTATGCATGTATAGCGTTGGACACTCCTAGTTATATGTTATTTAGAAGAGCAGACCTAACTCTCTCAACTTATTTCCAACTGGTAAGAAACGTGATAAACTTTTTACTTCTGTAGCTACCATTTTACTCCTCCACAGTGCTGGTTTATGTACCATGTGATGGAAAAAATGTTTGTGCTCCACTGCACTAATTAACCAAGAACTGCTGTTCCCAGGGCTGTGTTGGCAGCTCTGTTGAAATCATCAATAGTGCTGCTAAGCAAGAGAGGAAGCTGTCAAGAAAAAAAGCATGTTTGGTTCAGCTTGACTGAAAGCGTGAAGGAAGGGAAAACTACAAACTTTGAAACTACTACAAACTTTGAAAAGACATTCTGAGGAAATAAACTATATGTTAACATTAAAAAGTTATCTCATATGAAGACTTGAGCTTGTCAACTAATTATAATTATTAAAAATGCTAAATATTAAGAAATTATTTATAAATTAATAATAAGAAACTTGTACATTAATGTAAAATAATATTACTTTCCTTCACTAAGTTTTATGGAAACAAACTGCAGAAAGATGAAATAGCCAACATTCTGTCTTATAAAATGAATATATTATTATAAAATTGTTTTAAAACTTTCTGACTAAATTTTAGTGAATAGAAAGATAACTGATTTTCCAAAATTCATAAAAATCACAAGACTCATAACAAAATTAACTAATGGAATGTCCTTATACAGTAAAATCTTAGAAATATTTTATGAACATGAGCTATCTTACTATCATGCAGCTTAACAGCCTGATAAAAGCACTGCAAGGTACTGTTCAACACTGGAATGTACTTGAGAAATATAACTTACTGAGAGTATTAAAAATATTGGCACAACACAGATCTATTAGTATTAAAATTGTCTATTTTTTAAAATATTCATCTAATATGTAAATATCAGACATCTTGGTTAGCAAAGTGACATTGTCATCTTTCTTTTAGCCAGTATCCTGTGGATAAAGCATTTACACAAGTGTGTTGGATTACCAGACCTAATCCCTTGCCTTACTTGAGAGGCTTTTTACCCATACTTCCCACTCTCAACAGATTTCCCTGGCTGCCACAAAATAAGAGGAGAGAGATGCACAGTGCTTAATTTCTCTTCTTGGTGTTGTTCCAATTTTTATAATTATTTAATCATTCACTGAGGCAGGGAGCAGAACACAGCTGACCCATCCTTTAAATACTGCCTAATTAGCAGACTAAAGAGTCTCCCCCTACCCTTTTTTCCCCTCATCTGTCTCAAATGTTGTCTGATCTGGAAGTTCCATTAATTTTTTTGTATTTCCATTAATTTAATTTGGATTTTTCAGTGTGATAATACAACTAAAAAAGTAAAAATAGCTTTTTGCTCTGCGTATCTCCAGTTTGCCCAAATTCATAGTCTTCATCTTTCAGATAGCAAAGATAGCAAGAATGTACTAGAATTATGCTGGGCTTATCCCAGAAAAGGGTGCTAGGTGCAAGATGCTGTTGTAACTTCTGCAGTCAGGATCCCTTACACAATGAAAGTTGGGCCACGCACGTGTGCAGTTGCACTCTCAGAAGGCTTTGCACTGCCTACAGTGGTTACAGCTTTAATAGGATATGGGCAACCTCCACTTTAGAATTTAATTTGAGGATAATGTGGTTCCTAGCAAATGAAAACTTTTCAAGAAGTTTGTTTATTACTAATGGTTCATATGAGTCACAGAGAACACAGAATGACTTTGACATTGCTGGGAGAGTTTGCACGCTAATAACTGGAGGCACTCTTCTCAATGCAAACTAAAATAACAAAAATCGTTTTGACAGTCTGAAACTAAATGTCACTTTTACAAAGATGCTTTCAGAAGAGAGCCACATCCTGATAATGACTCAGCAAAGGTTGTATCATACAGATGACAGAAGTATTGAGAAGTACTCCAGAAATGAGGCTTCTCGTTGTTGCTGCTGTTATTGGTGAAGAAGGAAATTTTGTACCCCCTTTATCTAAGAGAATAATGTAAGATACACTTGTTTTCAGGACGGAAAAGAAAAAATTAAGTGCTTCTCTAAAGATGTGTTTACCTTGGTCTTGTCAATCAAAATTGAAGTGGTTACTGAGTTGAAACCAGTATGAATAGACAACTTTTCTGCCGCTTGTGCAGAAAGAAAGCTTTAAAGTGAGGAAATGGTGCTTTTTAATATATATTTTATCTTAGTGTAAAAAAGCAGATACTTTAACAGATTTTTGCATTATTAATAAATCATAATGTATAGAAATGTGATCTCTGAGACTATGTTCAGTGAGCACTTACAATATATAAAATAACATGAAAGCATTAAAATTATTATTGTTATATTTAGTATGTCAATTTGTATGTATAAAAGATAGAGCTACAACTATTTCAAGAAGCATGTATTTCTGGCTTTTAAATTAGGGGATAAATAATCTCCTAATCCTTGTTTCAAAGAAATGGCAAGTGAGAATGACCAGAGGAGGAAGTAGTGACATGGATTTCTTATCAGAAGCTCTCTGAACAACTGATTGTGCAACATACACATGCAAAATGTAATTTGGATCTGATAAATGCAGTCCAAAGAAAACATTTTTGGTTTTATAATTAGGGGAAAAAGTAAGTGAAGATCTGGCACAAGACTTAGTTTCAATTTCTTTTTTAAAAAATTTTCTTCCTAAATGAAGCATCTAGTAACAGGAAGGTCCATTCTGTCAATATGCTGTTAGAGAGTCATCTGAACTCATTAGAACCTACCATAAGAATCTGAAAGGCAACTTTTCACATGGAAGATGAATCTGTCCTAGTTGGAAATTTATTCATCATGAAATAAGTTGGGTGTGAGCTCCTCCTGAGTTGAGGGCAATTATGCCATGACTTTCTGAGTGTATTTCTTCTGGAAAGGAAAGCAGTTGTATCGGAACAGCAGTTTGGGATTCCTGGATTATCATTTAATCTAGATAAAATTTGTTCAGTTGACAGATGTATGAGTGCTTGGGTTTGGATTTTCCTGTAATGTTGTATTATCCTTACAAACCTACCGTGGAAGGTAAAATTAACCATATGTAAATCACAGTGTAGCTTGAAGTAACAACTCCCAGAAATTGAAACGATAGACCTTTCAGAATGGTTTTAAAGCAAAGATCACCATTTGGTTGTATATAACCTTTCTTCTTCTTTGTTATTGAAGATGGGACGTGGAACACGGAACCTCAGAAGATAGTTAAATTGGGGGTTCTGCCTGTTAGAAGTCTGCTTGTGATGGAGGAGACCATTTGGGCTGCATGTGGTGGACAAATTTTTGTAATCAGCACTGTGTCGCATTCCATAGAGGTAAACGGTTTTAAAAGTATTGCTCACGTATTATGCTACAGGGTATAAGTGGTGAAACCTTAAAGATTAAAATCTGTTTAGGAAGCTTCAGGATTTAAGAAATGTTTTGTTAAACATATCCTTAGTTCTCTGCTGATGTCTCATTATACCTTGCTTCCTTTTGCCCACTGGTTTCCATAATATTGGGGGCAAGAGATTTTCTTAAAAACAAAATCTGAGGAAAGGCAGCAAAGAAGTTAGTGTCTACAGGAATTTCTTTTTAATTACAGAAGAAAGTTTAATTAAGGGACTGCCTCTACATAGTTAGATGTTACTTTTACATTGTGATGATTTCATAATACAATAATACAAGACAATATAATAAAACTCTGAGAACATTCAGAATTTTGCTTCTCAGTGGCCTACAAAGATTTGATTTGCACAAGAGCACTTTCCAATGAATAGCCATACGAAACCCATCTTTTCTGGAATGAGAGAAGAGTGTTAAGGATTCAAACTCATATTTGTGACTATATTTGCCAGAAAGTGTTAAGCTAAGAAAGTGTTAAGCTCTTATTTTTGTCAAAATTGCAACTTCCACTAAAAGAAAGTCTTAGCGGTCCAAAGTTAAGACTTGATAAAACATTAGAAATTAAACCTCTCCTTCAACTTGCAATACAGTGTCACTGAATTGCATGATGTTTACAGCCATAAAGTTCTTTCAAACAGGAGTTGTGATGAGCTCACAGCCTCCTTCTTTGTGTGCTTTGTTGCTGCTTTTTTGTTTCATTGATGATCGTGTTTTCTCCCAACAATTGCCTATTTGGTACAATTGATTCTGTGAGTCACTGTCATGGGTTTGCAGGGAAATAGCTAACATCCTAATTTCCTCTGGCTTTTTTCTGTGTTTTTTGGGTGATTTATTTCGTCCAAGATGATGTTTGGATCATGTATTTTTCTACTTTGTTTTTCTTTAAGACTTGTTTGGTTGATAGGTTAAATGGTATGATTAGGGAAAAATTTCTTAAGAGTGATTTGAAGAGGTGCTTGGAATGGACTTTATTTGGCTTTACAGCCTCTGGGACACATAGTTACTATTCAACAGACTTTGATGACAAATCTCTCTGATTCCCATCAGGAAATACATAGCAATGGTAAGAGATCACTGATGGATTGTTCCGATGTGGGGATGAATATTCACAGCCAGATGGTAAATGTTTGGCAATCCTGGCCTAATTCTGTCACAAAGCTCTCCCTAGATCAGATGGTATGGCTGCGGTCTGGGCTATTCTGGGTTGTTTTGGCTGAGGAGAACAAACCCAGAATTAAACAAGCTTTGAGGATTAAAGAATGTTTAAAGCTTCCTCTGTCATAATGTAGTAGAGCACTGTGGACTGCAGTGCTGAAAACAGAAGCTTGGAGACTTAAAATTACAAATATTCTATCTGTCTTAGACATGGCAGTTTCATTTTTCAGCTGTTACTGCAGGTTTTCCTGCAAAAGCATCACAGGAGGTTTCTTCTCATTTCTGGGGTGCTTTGTAAACTAACCCATCCATTGTATCCAGAGCTCACGTTATTACAGGTCTACTGATTGTTATAGCTATAACTGATATAAGCACAATGCTGCATCAAACAACATATAAGAAATGATGCAACTGGAAATGGTGTATGGGTATGGGTTGAGTAATGTTTTTTTCAACATAAATAGTTTTGTTCCAGAACATGATGGTTTTTTTGTACCTCTAGCTGACAATCAGTCATACAAATACCCATGCCATAGCATATCATCTTCCTCATAGAACTGTGAGCAAATGATGATTTTTTTATTGCCTTTTTATGAGTCTTAAGACACATGCAAGTACTGATCTTGTTCTCATCAACTCGCCAGACTACACAGCTCCCTGTTTTCGTTATTGCTGCCTGCTCAGTTGCCTGACTTGTTTTGATAACTTCCTGGGTTTATATTTCCAAAAGTGATCTGCTACAATGTCCTTGCCATGTTTATTGGCAATATTGTTTCAATATTATATGATACAAAGCAATTTAAACTCTATATTGAATATTTAATATTAATATTTAATAATATTAATATTTAATAATATTAAATAGACTATATAAATATTTATAAAATATAACAATTATAGGTATATTCTGTATCAAATATACATGTGAACTGCCTTTGCCTTACTGTGAGGAGCAAAAGCTTTGCTCTATGAAGGGAAGCAGCAATAAGGAAATGTTTGTTCTCACTCTTGCTCTCTCTTGTTGGGAGTTAATAGTAATGATTTGACTCAAGATCTTTTGCATAAGATCTTTGCTCTATCAGCAGGAATCCAGGGCTCAGCTGTTATTCTTCCCTCTTTACTGAACTTCTTTATATCTCCATTTACTTAATGTGGAAATACTCCATAAATACTCCAATACAGATGCTTGTTAGTTGATTGCTTCCTGCTATCATGCATTCATACTGTGTGCTCTGTGTCATGCACATTATCTATAGAGGCCCCTGACTAGTTTTTAAGGCTGTATTTGTGCAAGCCCCTATTCGAGACCGTTTTGTAACCTTTGTCCTTCTGAGGCACTCTTTACTTCATAGGTGTCATGTGTTTAATTGTGTATTCGCTAAGTGCAAAGTGCATTATCCTTGCAAACAATCTCATTCCATGCCTCCTTGCTTTTCTAAGATTTTTATGTAAGATTTTTTTCTTTATTTAGCGATTGTTAGTAAATGAGCAGGCTTGGCATCCTGTATACTGGGATTGAATATTCTTCTCTTTTTCTGCCTTCCCCTCCCCCCTGCCCCCACACCTCTGATATGGATAACACTCTCAATTCACTTGTTCTAATGATATCTTACTGCCTAATGATATGTTACTGTAATAGAATGTTTTAGGTATTGTATTTTATTGGTACAGTGCCCCAAACTGGCACAATGCCTCAAGATCCTTGGCAAGGCACATGTGAGAAATGCATCAATTGCTATTATATATTAATTACATACTCTGATACTCTATTTATGAGGAAGAACTTTGTTACTTGGTTTTGACCCTAGATCTGACAGTTGTATTGCTGTTGGATATAGACCTACATCCCGTATTTTCACTGTGCCTGTAGCCCCTTGCACTCTGAAAAGGCAGTTTGTGTTTGTTTAAAAGCTTCAAAAAATGCCAGAGTATTTAATAGAATAAAGTCACCATCCTGATCTGTTTTGTCTTGTTTTTAAAACTTGGATGACTGTACTGGACTTACACTGAAATGTTCAGCTGAATAAACCAAATTAAACTTCCTATACATGTACTTTGCCTGAGTACTATAACTTCTTTAAAGTAGTGGAAGTCATTTGTTTTACACTGAAGACGATGCCCATTATGCATTTCTCATGAAGCTTGAGAAGTTGTGGTTCAGCTCTTGGCACAGCTGGTGTGCCAAGCTATGCCCCACACTGCTGGAACACAGTGAGCTGCATTGAGCTGAGGCATCCACTATGTCTTCTGCAGCTCCTGTGTTGCTGTAGAATTAAAACAAGAGAACCCGAGGGGGAAAAAAGCCAGGCTTTGAACGGAGAGGAATGTAGGTATGAAAACTAAGAGAAAAAAGAAAAATTAAGTTCAATTTTTTTTTTTTAATAACAAAGAGAATAAGACATCTTTTATATCTGTATTTCTTATTATGAAAAGAAAAAAAAATAGAAGGAAAAGACCAGCTATTAGTTTTCAGATAGACATGTTATTGAAACAGATGTCAAAAGCTATCCTTTTTACAAAAATTTATGCATAAGATGGTACAGGTTTGGGATATGTTCCTTCTCTTTGTTTGAAGACCCTTTCAATGAGAAGAATAGTTCTTTTTACAGATTTCTTGTGGCATTTGCATTATTACAGTTTTACTTTAAATATGTTAGTGTTTCAGCAGACAGCTGCACAAATGGCAGGGCAGACTAAGTGGGAGTATAATGAATTGGCTGGTAAAATGGAATGTAACAAAAATGCATGTGTAAGTTGTTTTCAGTGGCACCAACAAAGTTTTCAGCTGTGGTCAAACCACTCCAGAGAAAATTAATTTCTTACAATCTGCTTTATTTTTCTTCTAATTTCAAACAGTGTAAGTTGCTGGTCAGATTCACTTCAGCGCCCTTGGATCAGTCCCTGAGAAGTTCTCAAAAGCCAATCAGTGTAGGGATGTATCAATCTATAAAGAGAAGTTAATATTTTTAAATCCTACTTGCAGTGAAACATGCATGATGAGTATATCAGGAAATCTAGTCATAAGAGCTGTTTCTGATTTCGAAAGGTTTTTTTTGTTTAATAAATTCTACTGCTGAATAAATTGTATGATTTTCAAATTGTATTTATCATTTGGTAAAGAACGAATGGAGGTTACTTGAGGAAAATAGTGAATATAAATGTGTCTGCTGGAGTTGCTTACCTTGCATTCTGTAGTGTTGTTATTCAGAGTCAAAAGGTAATACCAGTAACACTCAAGCTGGCCTAGCTGAAGAAAAACTTTTCATTTACTAAAAACTGAACATTTGAAGAATAGTGTTAACAAATGAAAACATATAAAAGATCATTCCCATTTAAATGTCAAATTTCTCAGTGAAAATACTAATTTATTCAGCAATAAAGTATGAAAAGAAATATGGTGCTAACTAAGCATAATACTAAATTGTGCTTTGTGAAAGCCCAAACTTTATTCAGATCTTGTTTCTGATCTTAGCCTGTTTGTTGAATTTGGATGGAAAATTTGAACTATGTATCTATAACCCTGCTATATTTAGATTTTGATGAAAAAATTACCAAAATGGAAGCCTTAATTGTAATGCCTGGAAAATTAGTGTACTTTACAAGGCTACTCCTGCATTTTATCTGCAAATAGGATGAAGAGTATATAATATATGAAGTGAATATTAGAGCAGTTACTTACTTCCATATTCCTCAGAGAGAGATTTTTATCCAAAGAACAGTTTGTCATTTATTTAGCTAAGTAAGTTTTATGTTTATCAGACTAGCTTTGTGATAATAACTGGCACAAAAATAAAAGGCTGTGTTTAACTTCGGAGACAGTCTTACTTAAAAGACAAAACTGGGAGAAAAAAAAATCCTTCCTTCTTGTTAACGATTAAAGAACTTCAGCTATATCTTGCATGTTAACAGGGACATGTAGAGAGGTTTCAGCCTTCTGGAGCATGTAGTTGTAACTATGAAGACTCTAGATCAAGGAAAAGGGTTTGTCTTCAAACTTGTGTTACTTACCTTTAGAAAGAGGATTTTGGCTTTTATAATAAAAGGCATCAATATTTTGAAAGATGGGGAACCAAAATAGCTAATACTTGTGAAATTCAGAATCATCAAAAAACAAGCCACAATATTAAGGCGTACATTGCTATGTGTGGAGTTGAGCAAATAATTGTGTGTTTGTATTCTTAAGCACTCTACTTTCTAAAGATGACTTTTTATTTGATTCTATTATTCTTATTCTGAAAAGACCCCTGACAGAAGAAAAGTATTTTTTTATTCTTGAAAGAGAAGTTCTGCTGTAGATAAAAGTACAACTGTGGTAGTTTTCCCAAAGGGGTATTGATAAAGAAATACAAAACCCTTTTAAGTCTGAGCTCTTGTGGGCTTGCTAGCCCCTATCATGCAATATTTCTACTAAAAAGAAAATCCGAGTTACTCTGTCGTTAGGTGGAATTTTGGCTCAAGAGCTGAGAATCCTTCCATACTAATGATGATGCATTTTCAAAAAAAAAACTCACAGGAAAACTAATGTCATATGTAGTTGTCAGAACATATTCTGAGCAAGGCAGAGGAAGCTAGCTTTGTCCTTGTCAGAGGATGAAGATACACTGCCTATGCTGAAAAGCTGATAAGAAAGGGTGAGTGATGTCCTTGAGTTGCATCTCCCCACTGGAACTTGTTTTTCTTGCAGAACCATTTTGAAGCCCACCAAGAGGAAGGGATGGTAATTTCTCACATGGCTGTTGCTGGAGTGGGAGTCTGGATTGCCTTCACATCTGGATCTACGCTTCGCCTGTTCCACACTGAGACACTGAAACACCTCCAGGATGTTAACATTGCCACACCTGTTCACAATATGTTGCCAGGTAGTTGAATTGCACTGTATGATAACATTTTTGTTTTATCTTTATCACCATTGTTCTCCAGTGTTGTAGATTAGGCCAGAATTAGAAGGTTCATCTCGGACTTTGAGTCTGATAATGATTTATTGACTATTTGCTTTAGTAAGTCACAGTCCATCTCCTACCCAGGCAAATAATGTGTGCAGCGAGCTGGTTGAGTAACAGCTCTCCTCCTTACAGGTTATAAATGTAATTATATAGATAAGCAGTGGATTCTTTTGTTGAGTCATATTTTTTTGTGTGACTGTAAAGCAGTTGGACAATGTAATCTGCCATGAAAATGTGTTTACCTTGCAGAGATTAGCATTTGCTTCTGGGACTTAGTATCAAGTACATGATGGAGTCAATTAGCCTAGGGGTCGGACCAAAAAACCACTTGCTTAATTTTAGTTACCTCAGCAGCAGTGTCGGTGAACTCAGCTGAACCACTCACAAGCCTCCATCTCGGAGTGTGTTCAGTGTTTTGCTGACTGGAGCTTTAATTTGTTTAATTAAATAATTAGTCTTATAATTTAAGATGAAACCTGCAGTTGTTAGGATAAAGTTTTGCATCTCTTTAACTGTTTGAAGACAGAAGCTGTTCAATCCCCCCCCAGTGTCACAGGCAGTTGCACTGACCTGTAGCAGTTTAACAAGTGAGGGACAAGGATCTCAGCATCAGCATGTCAGGTGGGAGCTGTGGCAGTGCTGGGAGATGAGATGGAGAGTAAAGTGATACTGGTAGGGCTGAGCATGAGGTATCCAACAAACAACTGTTCTTTCTGTCTTTCCCTGTTTGTAGACTGGAATAGACCAAGCTTCTGCAGTTTTTATGGGCAATATGTGTGCCAGCTTTATGGCTTAGTTTTTCTAACAGAAGTCAGTTCTTCCCACACTGAGATTATATTTATATTCTCACAGGAATTAGGTATAAATCTTACATGAAAAATGTTTCGCTTCTTCAGACTCTTACCATGCTTTCTTTCAGATGACATTAGCTTTGCAATAAAGCTGTATTTTAAATTGTGTCTGTTTATATCATGTTCTAGACAGGGTGTTTTTTACAAGTGGTATTTGACTGTAGATCCAACACTGAACAGCAGCAAATAACCTGCCTCTAAATAGATGATTGAATTTATCACAGTTACACAAAGGAATCAGGATCAGTTTTAAAAAGATTAACTTTTAACATGTTCTGCTGTTTACAGTGGGAGAAAAAAGGGACGTAGAGCCTCTCTTACACATATTTTCTGCATATAAAAATCTGCAAAAATTTAACTTTGTGTTCATTACCATGGTAATAAAAATGCTGATGTAACATACCATTATTTTTGGAAAAGATTTTTAGCTAATTATATCTCCTTGGTGTCATTCTTACCCATTTTAGTTCCTTTTTTTTTTTTCCCCAGTGTCTTCACAAAAAGCACACCAATGAATGTAAATGGAAATTTATTTTGGGAGTAGAATAATATTATGGCAAATGTTCCAAGGGAGAATCCATTCTAAAAATGAAATGAATTTCAATTATTTAGCAGTAGTTCTTGGGCCTGTTTATATGATCTCAAAAATGCTGCAACAACAAAAGCTGAAAGACAGCTTTTAATTTATGTAAACCTTTAGGAGGTTTACATAGTAAAGCAGCAGTAAGGACCTTTTGGAACTAAAAGCAGCTAAAGAATAAATCAAGTTCTGTGTAATATATACTGAGATTAAAATGCAAAAAAAAAAAACCCCAGAGTGAAACAGTGAAATAAAGCACAATGAAATAGCTGTGTATTTACAATATATGTATTTGCCTTCACTGGGGATTTTTAGGACTTTTAATTTTTGTTGTACAGCAGAAGTAAAAGAAAAGCTTAGTCAGGAATGTGAGTTACAGTGCTGTACTTAAAAGACAGCTGTAGTAACTAATTAAGATAGAGGAGTTGTAGGGTCTCATAACCTCAATAATGAGTTCTGAGAGCATTAGATTTTCCCAGTTTTGTTCTTAGGAGGAGATGGCTTTAAATATCACCGCCTGCTCTCCTTGTTGTAAAGGATGTGCCTTCTGTGCTTTGGGCAAGATAGCCCTGCAGCACAGCTGGCAGGACAGAATCACAGAGGAGTGAAATGGCACAGGAGGTGATTGTCCCCATGGTATGGCAAAGTTTAGTAATGTCAAAAAGCAGACTGTGTCTGGCAGAATCTTTTAATTGCTGCATATAACTTTAAATCTGTGGCAGTCTACTTACGAGGAATGGAGCTGAGAGGGCTCTCGCTTTCTGGAGTTATGGGAAATTTGTGTGTAGGAGTGCAGAACTGGTGATTAAACCAGGAGCACAGAGGGAACTGTGGGATAGACATTTAGTCCAGACTGATCCACAGTACCTGTACTTCACGTATCATCCGAAATACTTCTTAATAAGGTATAACAAGATTGTGTTCTATAACAGAAGATCAAGTGCCATGTGAGAAAGGTAGAGAATGGCTGAGGAAAAGAACATCTTCATTGTTTTAGCTACTTGGACCTATTTATTTCACTGCCTTGTAATCCACAATACAGCTGAATTGCTTTTAGGGGGCCAAAGCCCAGCTGAACAGAGGGCATACTGAGAGCAGAAAATATTAACATTTAAATACGAATATACACACTTCACTAGTGCAATGCACTTCATCTGTAGAGCAAGTTTATGCTTAATGTTTATGATCTGTAGTTGAAATATCAACAAAGGCAGTTTTTCACCAGCCTTTATCACAACTCACACCAAAAAAAATCATACTGTACATGAGCAGACAGTCCACTTGTTTTTTCATAGTCACAGTCAGTATTTTCATTATTCAAGAACATCCTTAAACATATTGTTGCTTTCAGCTCTATAGGAGTTTGTCCTTTTAAAGAGATTAGTGACCTTGATACTTCATTGCTCATATGGACAATGAAGGTTGCCTGTTCAATAAAGAGATGATTTCTGCTTAAGTTGCTGTATTCTGTTTATATCCATATATCCTCTAATGGCATGTGTATTTCCTGGAAACAGATGAGAATCGCAAAGGAAAAAAAAAATTATCTCTTCCTCTCTGCAGAAAACAAGCTCTACTTTGAGGCTTTAGATCTTTCTTTTGTCCCCACCCCACCACACCAGGTGTGAGACCATTAAATGCAGTTGCTTTATGATCGTACTGCTGGGAAATGATAAAAAGATTGGGGAAAACTTCAGGTTAGCCCAACAGATCTGTACAGTGGACTAGTTTTTTACATAGTAAGATCAGCGTGGCCAAGTAAGAGGATATGCAGCAACTTCCTTACACCTACCTGGGGTTGACTTCAGAAGACCTAAGAGGATTTACCCAGGTCTGGTCGTTGCTGGAATGGAGACCTGAGAAGGATGAACACAGCAGAACACAGGCACTAAAATCATTTGTCCATGTATAAGCTTAATGGTTGGCTTCAGTTCTTTTTAAAGTCAAGATCTTGGTCAGATTATTTTACAGGTTTCAACAGTTTTATCTGCATTGGGACAGTGTGATCTAAATGTTGTCATTTAAAGATGAGTATTTTATTGGGTTTGATGTTTATGTTTATGGTTTTTCCTTCTTAATTTATTAATTTCTGTGCTTACTGCATAATGCATTCTGGAGAATTGGTTTGACTTTTTTTTTTCCCTCTAAATTTGAAATACATCAAAACAAAAAGTCAGAAAATAACAAAGAAAAGTATGATTTCAAACCTTGGCTGGAAGATAAATTAATATTTTAAATTACTATTTTTTTAATCTATATGTTATTTTTTTAGTTGATTCTTGTTATTTCAAAGTATCTTTTCATTTGCAGATGTTTCCTGCTTTTCTGAGATTTCACAGCAGGGGATTTTCCTTTTGACCTCCCTATAGTTGGTTCATGCTTTAGGTTATGCTCAGTGTTTAACATTCTAAGTTGCTGGGTGATAATTTGCTGTTCCCACCTATGGAAACAGTAACATGTATTGCCAGCTTTCCCAGGTAAAAATTACTGTTTAAAACTTGCTTCAGGTTTGAAGTATGAAATTAGTCATGTAATTTTACATTTTAAATGCTTTAAAAAAGCATTAAAGATCTGTTGTTTAAAACTATGAGCATCTTGCTTCTGCAAGGGATTTGAGAGACAACCATGCACTTAAGAGTTTTTGAGAACTTTACAAGTTAAAAAATTGTATTTAAGTATTTGTGTAGTTGGTAAAACAAGCTGTAAGGGAAATGGAAGTTAAGGGAACCTCTTATTACCTTGCACTTGCTGTGGCACGAGTTATGGGAGAGGGCTCACATGTTACGTATAATTTGAACAAGCCTGAGCTCTAAATCACAGAGTTCAAATACTAATTTTTGAAAGCTCCAGAACACAGAGGTGTTTTGGCATTACTTTTGAACTGCATTTGTGCTGAAGGAGTGCCTTTGTGTGCTTTGTTTTGGAAACTAAATTAATCCCATTAATATCTAAAAAAAGAGCCAAAACAAACAAAAATCCTAACACCAAATCAACCGAACAAGAGACCCATAAAAAATGCAAACACCAAGTTTCAAAAGACTTGTAATTTGTCTACAACATAGACTATCAATAATTATTTAGCTGAGAAGGGATGACGCAGTCCTACCACCATAAACAATTACAGTTTATGGAGAACACCACAGGAGTCTCTAAAGGTCTGCACAAGTAGATGGAGCCTTTTAAACTTACTTATCCTTGTTACACGTGCTGAGGATGACCTAGTCATTGTGCCTTTAGAGTGTTTTAGAATGTGCTTTTGGGTGGACAGAGCTTGGACTCCAGATCTGACCCCCTCTGTGTGCCTCTCAAAACCCACCAGTTCTGGCTTAACACTTCGTTTCTCTAAAGTTCTGTGAGGAAAGACTTGAACTGTGTTCTGCCTCCTGCTTTCCAGTTGAGTGGTTTGGGCTACAGTCTAGCTGCTCCTTCCCTGCTTTCCCAGTGATTCTGTAATTCATATATTCTTGGATGCAAGCTTCAAGGGACGAAACAGAAAAGACATTCATTTGTGATACACCGTAATTAAGGTCCTTTTCCACAGTGTGGAATGTGTGAGTTCATTCAAGTTATATCAGATGTGAAATCCAAATTCCTGACTTCCTGATGAATTGAGAGCTTGAACTTGAGAGCTATGATGAAGGTGGAATGACTTCTCTACATATAAAGTTAATAATAAATCAAAGAATGTGTATGTTTTGAAAGGCTTTGAGCAGGGTTTAAATGCTCCTCCTCGTAAACTTTGGCAAAATTTTGGGCAGGCCAAAATTAGTTTCCATTTCTGAAACTTGTCAAGACCATTTTGAAAATCCATTTAAACTGAACCAAACATATTTAGTAAGCATTGCAAGCAGAAATTACTTTGTTTCCATTAGAAAAATGGCAGTCTCATAAATAATGTTGTAGAAAATCATAGAACCATAGAGTCATTTTTATTGGAAGTTACCCTGGAGGTCATCTTGTCCATCAGTCTTGAAGCAGGCCTGATTAGACCTGGTTGTTCAAGGTCCAGCCAAAGTTTTAATATTTTTTGATAGGATGAAGATTCCGCAACCTGAACCTGTGTCTGAGCAATCCATTGGAGTTTTTTACCACCTTTATGATGAAGCACTTTCTCCCTCCTTAGAATACAATTTCTCCACACACCAAATTTGATCCATTGTGTGTTATCATATCACTGTGCACATCTGAATAGAGTCTGTCTTCTGTGCATCCTTCCATCGGATACGTGTTGACAGCACTTATTTTAATCTCTCCAGTCTCCTGATCATCTTGGTCTCCTTCTACTGGGCTTCTTCCAATATGCCAGTGCCATTCTTGTATGGGGGGACCAAAACTCAAACAGGGGGACACAGCACTTCTGATACAGTTTCACAGAATAAAAAATAGGAGAAAAAAGTAATGTGAACAGGTTTGAGTCCTGAGTGTAGTGTGTTACGGCAATATAATTGCTGAGTATTGTGAAATGAAATACCTTTCAGTTTTATTATTGGGAATATACAAACATAGCCTATTCATAAAAACATGTTTGTAAAGACAGTCTGTGTCTACCTTTAGATACTGTGATTTAGAGATTCAAGGCAGAATATTTCTGAAGTTTAATAGTATTTAAATTGTCATGTATGTAAAGTGTAATCCATAATCCGGCAGAATATTTGCTTTTGTGCTGAGTGCTTTGCTGAATGAGACAGTACAGCTGATTGTGTTTGCCTGAAGTTACTTTGATCTAGGCAAAGGTCATCACTCTTCAGTAATGGTGCACTTCCTAAACTTCACAGGGCAGCAGCGTGTCTCTGTGACCAGCCTCCTGGTGTGCCATGGTTTATTGCTGGTGGGAACAAACCTGGGAATAATCGTAGCGTTACCAGTGCCTCGTTTGCAGGGGATTCCCAAAGTAACTGGTGAGTGAAATTTCTCAAACATCTCCTGCATTGAAGATGCCATTTCTCTGCTGTCAGTAACTTCAGTGAACCTGGCAAATTATATGTATTGTTTAGATAAATGACAGAGCTTTGTAATGAAATTACACTTGCTGTTTTTCATAAGCTTTACAGAATATTCAAGTACTTGACTAGTTTTGTCTCAGTTGTTTGTGCTGGGACAATGGTTTTTCTTTAGGGCATAAGAACAGGATAGGCATTAATCCCGTCAGAGTACAGTCAAACACATGGGGATGAGAAGAGAATGCAGTTTTTCTTTCAGATTTGGGGAAAATACATGCAGTAAGTATATAGACATAGATACTGAAAATTTAGCATGTTGTCTGACTGGTTTCCCCCAAACAGGAGACTTGGAATACATGAGAGTAAAAATATTTCATTTTTTGACCATGATCAAGGTTTTTACATTTTGGAGAGGTATATTTATTGAGTTACTTTCATATTACCCCATTTGAAATATAAATACATGAATGCTGCTGTATCACTTTACTAATGTTTAAGCTACTAGCAGAAGCAAGATTTTAAAAGTATGTTTAAAAGGGGCTTTTCCCCAGTGTTTTGGGTTTAGAATTCTGTTCGAGCTTCTGTGCTGTGGAGGGAAGCCGGCAGATTTTATGAGGCAAGCTGTTTGCAGCTTCCTTCAGGGAAAAAAAAAAAAAAACAAGCTTATGTAACTGTGCAAAATGAAAATGAAATCCTCTGTGTTCAGCAAAATACGCAGCAATAATGTGGTATGACACAGGATAAATGCTCCGTAAAAATCTGGAACCTATGTTAGATGAAAATCAATACAACAAAATTGCATAGTTTCAGAATCAAAAAATCTCTCATTCTTCTATTTCCTGTTTTGAACTAAAAAATTATGACTTTTGGTGTTGTGCTTCCAATAGCGATAATTTATCTTTATATGGTTGTACTTTCTGTAAAAGAATGTATTTTCTTATAACCTGGAATGCATCAGGGAATTAGAGATTGACATAGTGATTAATAGGGTTTGTGGACTTTTCCCCTTGATAGCCTAGCTCTTTTTCATATTGTAGATTATTTTGTAGAATCCTACTTTTTTTTTTAATCTTTTTTACTGTAAAAGCTACATATAATATTACAGCTTCCGAATTTGGCCATATGCAATTTGTTTTTCATACATTCTAATGATTTGCAAAGTGTAAATCTTCCTTGTACTCCCAGAATCCCACTGATTAAACACTTTAAAAAAAAAGAGAGGGGGGAGAAAAATTAATAATTGTTCAGTCATTTCCTTATGAATCCATCATGGTAACCAGACAATCATCCAGAAGGATGGTATAGTTCCTGCCATATAGTGTGGAAGGGTCTGTTCTAATGCTATTCTGAAGACGTACAGAGGTAGAACAGGATTGTTCGTGGATTACTGGAGAAAAATGAGGGCTAAATTTGTGTTGATGCCAACAAAGAGAAGTTGGCAGTGTTTCTGTGCTCACACTGTTGTGAGAATAGAGCACAAAAGTATGTCAACTAAAATTCATAATGCCATGTTTCAGCTGATTTATTGGTACAGTTCTAAAACACTTGTGCTATCACACATTATTTCTGTCTACTTTTTTTTTTTTTGTAAATAGTGTACACATGAGGCGAAAGACAGACTGGATACATATAATAGGGGTTTAAGAGTTATGCTTTTCTGAGCAAATTTCATGAACTAATTATGGTGGAACACTGTGGTCAAATAAATAATGTTCTTTAATTGTGTCTTTTCTTTTGGCTCCAGGAAGAGGAATGGTGTCATACCATGCACACAATAGCCCAGTCAAGTTTCTTGTAACAGCTACATCTATAAACAAGAAGAACAGAAACAAATTGAGGAACAGCCTGCCTCCTGGCTCAGAACCTAAGGATGAGGACCAGAAGAACATTCTGCTCGCTGAAAGACCAGGCTCTTCCCTTAGTAACACCCATGACACTGCAATTTGGCTGGGGGGTTCAGCAGGGTCCATTGCACAAAGTGACTTGTCATCATCTTCTGGATCCCTTACTTTGTCTCATGGATCAAGTTCCCTAGAACACAGACCAGAGGACAGTAACATTTATGAGCTTTTGAAGGATCAAAATATCTCATTTAAAAGTAAAAGGCAGAAATCTAAGAAAATTAAAGCAAGTTCAGTATTAGTGATTTCTGGTGGCCAGGGACACAGAAGAGTGAACAAGAAGACCAAGCAGCAGCGACAAGATGAACTAGTGTCTTCAGTGATGGTCTGGCAAATCCCACTATTAAATATCTAACTGAACTAAATCCAGGATCCTTTCCACTATTAAAAAAGTCTGTTATCCTTTTCCAGCAGCTTAGGACCCAAACAGATAGACTTTATACACCTGGGAGCAATTTCAGAAGGCTTGGATCACAGGATTAAGGGTGCAAGACAGTCTTGACATACTTAGAACGTTCTGCAGTGTTAGAGTACTGGAAAATGTTTAGCCATTGGTGCTATTTATACTTAGAACAAAAAGCAACTGTTAGGCACCTTTAATTGGGTTTAGAATCTCTTACCTTATTTATATTCACATTTATAGATATCATAATTATGTTCTGTAGCACTTAGGGAAGGCAAGTAAGACATGCCATGTCTCATGCTGATTTCTGCTTATGTAAATCAGCTATTCTTTCTTTTTCCAAAGTGACATATTGCATGGACTGTAGATTTTAACAAATTAGCAAACAGTTTTAAACAATTAGTAGTCTAATGCAAGCTAATATTAATTTGGAAATAACTATGATAGTTCATAATATCATTCTGCAAACCAGAATTTGGCTGGGACAAAACCAGCCACATTCATTGACTGGTATTTATTTCAACATATAACATAGATTTTTAAAATACTAATTTCTAAAGCTCAGTTTTATTAAAAGTGTTGCAGTACAAAAAGCACAATAATTTTTTGGTAGGTGAAATGTGTCTGTGACTTGCCTTTGTTCTACAGAGATAATTGCAAGGATTTGATGGCCTTGGGCAAATAGAAAATACAGATACAGGACAGCTGTGCATTGTAGGGCTGCTAATACATTCTTCCCCTGGCAATTACCTATCAAAGCTAAACATGGACCATTTTTAAGGAGGAATGCACATCCAGTACATTAATAATGAAATAATTAATTAAGTCATTAATTGGGAAGAAATAGACTAATATTGGAATATTTGTAGAAAGTGCAAGTAATCACTATAGGTCCTACATCAGTTGAGTTGTGCTGTGTTCTCAGGCAGACATCCATCAAATAATGTGACAGGGTAACAGCAGAGATATAGTCATGTCTGAGTGACTCTTTTCAGCCAGTTTCAGCAAAGCAGGGTCGTGTAAATGGCTGTTGGGATAACAGCATGCACAGCTTCGTTCACTGAGACAGGCAGGCAGTGGCTTTGGCAGTGTTAGAGGGCTGTAAGTAGAGATCTAATTGATGTTTTATTAATGAATCTATGTATTTCCAAAGGAATCTTTGAATTCAAGATTCCAACTGAAATTGCCTTTTGCACAGTCTCTGCTCATGTGAAATATAAAACAAAGGCTTCAGCTCATAAAGACGTTGCCAAAAATGGTGTTGAGGCACATCCTTAAGTCAAAATCTGTTTAATACAGATAACATGTTGAATGGAGTCTATGGGAACATCCTTTTTCCTTGTCAATAGACTGAAATACAGAGAAATTAGGATGATTAAATTTCAGTTGAGTATGTTAAGAACTCTAATACAACCCATGTGTTCAGTGAAATGCAAATTAAGTATATCTAAATTCAAATATTTGTCAGATGTATGCATTGACTAGAATCAAATAAAACTTCTGGCTACTTTGATACCATTCTTATCCCAGTTAAGGGTGTGGTTTGCCCTGAAATTACTTCTGCAACATCTAATACAAACTGCTTGATTCCACCGTGTTTTGTTTCAATCTGCTTGGTTTAAATCAATATCAACTGTAATGGTAGTGTTTCCCAGCACATGCCATTTCAAGGTCAACAGTACTAGAGACTGAAGTATTTTGTTTGATATAGCAGTAGCAGGGGTTTATAGAATGTTGCTGAAATTTATTTTCTTAATTTGCAGCAGATTTGTGTATGTCTTAAATTTTCAGTCTATCTGCTTTAAAAAGCAAACCTCTATCAAGGTAACCCCAGAATTGGTAGGTAAGTTGACTTACCGAGTTTGACAGAACACTGAAATAACATCAAGTCTTCCCTGCTGCCTGACCACCAGTGTGTGGGGCAGAGGGAATGCCAGTGCAGTCAGTCTTTGCCTGCTAGGTGGCACCAAAATAGGCACTTGAAAATTAGGTATGCATCCTGATTTCTTTTCAGAGGCTTTGCCCACATCCTACATTCCTGATTAGAACAGGATTCTTGAGCCATAATAACATGGACTTCCATGAGTCACAAAGGACCCTTGTTACAGATGGGATTGTAGGCTTTGGATCTCCATTACTGTTTTGTGCTTTTAATCTGTGTCTTTTGCTGTGTATCTTGCAACTTCAGTTGAGTATTGTCATTGTTGGCATGGGCTTAGTGTTGGCATGAGTCCTGATAGGGAAAAAAAAAAAAAAAAAGAAAAAAAGCAGAGTGCCTCTAAGCCAGGCAGCTGGTAATATTTTCCCAAACTTTTCCTCTTCTGCCTGGCCTGCTGCCTGGGTTCACCTGGCTCAAGCCAGGCCAGTTGCATTTTCTACGCTCTTCCATAGCTATGGCCCTGGGAGCTGCTCTTTTCCCACTGTGTGGAAGTACTACATTGTACAGTTTAATGTAAGTATATTGAAAAACAAGTTAAAAGATTCCTCTGTGTATTAAGCATATGTAATCTAGTATCCCTTTGCTAGACTGCAGTAAAAGACCACAGGTTTTATTCTGTGTTCTCCTTGAATGTAGGATTCCACATCTGTGCCTTTGGGACTGGAGGATTACGTCTGCTCTCTCATGGATTTTTATCAGTAGGAGCAGTAAGCAGAGTCCACCAATTCAACTGGAAATTCATGCATAGTATTATTACAGGATCTGCTATCTGTAATGCATGAGAGTTGTAAAGTGAAATTCATCCTATCTTTCAGCTGAAATGTAGTTTTCTTCAGTTATATCAATAAAACAGTAGAAACAAAGTAAAAATCTGCTCTTCTGAAAGTACATTGGGGTTTTGCCAGTGACTTCCATTAGAACAGAACTGAGTCCCTCATTTACATTCTTCTATTTTGAAAATACCTATCTATTTATCTTACTGAGCTGTAAAGAAAAAAAGAAGCTGTATGTCTGTCTTGAAAAATACATAGTGTCATGAACTAGATTTTTAGTAACCAACTGAGCACAAGGTGCAATGTTTCTTCCTGACATGCAGCTTATTGGTATTACCTTACTATGAAAACAGGCAGGAACCAAAGTTTCTCTCACAAATAGGCTTTATAGCTGTTGTAGATTGTGCTGCTAGGAGGTTGGATTTTGCTTTCTGATACTGCTTGTCTAAATTAATAGAAGTTATGAAAATAAAAGGAAAAGAGGGGAGCAAGTGTAACCACTACAATATATTCTGTATATGTTTTCTAACACATAGTAGTGTATTTTGTAACAGGAGCCATAAAATTTGTGTATTTATGTTCAAAGTATAAATTGAGAAAAATGTTTAATAAAAATATGGTAAAAATTAACTTCAAAAGAACATCTCAGGCTGTCATTTTAACTAGAAGGCTAGAATTTGGGGCATGCATTAATGAATAATATATATATCCATGGACTCATGAAAGGGAAAATAGGATATGTGATTAGGATGATAAAGATGTATATTTTTTTTAGTTTTATAATTTCTACAATTCAAACACCAGCAATTACAGTTTCTGAAAATGATGAGTCATTTATTATAAAGTTTGGCTCCTGTATCAGTGGACCCAAACAGTTTCTAAGCAGTAGAATTTCTGCTATACTATGTGGAACATGCATCAGCACTTGGGTAGCATGCATGCTGCATAAAAATGAGAAGCATTAGTATTCAAAGTACTGCAGAGCAAAGCATTAACAGAGGAAATTAATTTTCAGTTGCTAATGGGCAATTCTTTCTAATTAATCTGCCCTAAAAGATATATACATAATGCCATGACTGTGTTTAAATACTAAGACTTGTATTCATCATACTCAGCAATAGCCTTTTTGGGTGTACCTGCGCTATTACAAACAAACAGGAAGAGTTATTGAAAACTGTTTGGTTGCTAGGAAAGCCTGTCTTTTTGCTCCTGGCTTTATACCACATCTCTTTATTATGTGGTTCTGAAAAACATCAAATTGCATGTGTGCAGCATACCATATCTGTGCACACCTGAAGGCAAATTCTGTCCCAATGGGAATTTACAGCTTATTATTTATGGGTGGCAGTCTGAGGGCTAAAAATTGCTTACTTCTCCTTTGAGAGAGGCCTGAATATTGGGAAGGGTTTCCTGAACCGTGGTTCAGTGCTTAAACTTCACTGTTCCTTTGTCTTCTGTCCTATTTAATTTTCTAACTGCATAAAGACAAATTATTTTTTGTAATATGCCTTTGGAGGTGAGAAATATCAGTCATTTGAGAGGTGCAGCTGTAATGAAGGGTTCTGTATGAGTTAATTTGTATTGCAATGAGTGATACCATGGAGCTGATAATAGTATTTTTAGATTGCTTTACCTATCTTCATAGTAATAATACTTCACATAATAATAGTCCTCTTAAGAAGGCAGATTAATATCATCTGTAGCTAGGAAGAAAATTAGTTGAAAAGCGTTTGCCTGACTTGAAGCTATATGATGAGTCTGTAAAAGCACACAGATTAAAGTCACTGCTGCTTTCTAAGCCCATGATTAGCCCTTTAAACTGCCTTCCTCCTTGCAGGCATTCTGTAGGTGTGGTTATGGAAAACGTCTGTGCTAGTAAACTGGCCAGGACTAGGGTGACAGCTTGAGCACTGACCCAGGATCACAGTTAGGAGGTGGCTGGCTGGGTTTGAGCCTGGCCTGTCAGACAGCACTGACAAAGCCACTTACCTGGGATATTTTAGGGACTGGTTAAGTACATGGATATAAACTATGTGGTGCCATTTGCAGAATAGTCTTTCTGCCTCTGTTTTCGTGACACTGATGCAGCCTAGCTTGTATCTGTACAACCTCCTTCCTATGGGATGGTTGCCTAGCAGTCTGGAACTTGAGACCAGTCTCTTATAGTCAGGAGATAAAATACCTACTAGCATAGACTTGACGTGTACCATACAGGTACCAGGTTGGTACAAGGAGTTAATCTGGGATGGTTCATCAGATGCTTGCACCACCCACAGCTCAAAATTCTGGTCTACTTCCTTCACCTTTAAGATTTAGGGTATATGTAGAGTCTATATCCTGTTTGCTCACAGATGTAGCATGCATGCTATGAGATTCAACTTCACAAATCTAGCTTGAGATTTTTGAGAATTAGTTTCTTTGCTGCTGCCTTGTACTTGTGCTTATTTGATCACAGCATTTTCTTTAAAGACATGCCCAGCTACCGAACTGCCAGAAACACTCTTTGCCTCCTAAAACAAAGAATCAACAAAGCAACACTGAAACAACTTCAGATGAAAGGATCTGAAAATTTCCTAGGCAAATGAAGATTTACTGTGTGACTCTATTTGAAATGCAACAATGCCGACGTATGACCAAAAGCACTTCGAGTGCTTTGGCCAAGCTCCATAAACCACAATATAAAGGCAGTTAGTCTTTCACAGCATGACCTTCAAAGGTGTTCAAAGGGATTTTTTTTTCCTCTAGCAAAACAGGCCTTGACAGCAGAACTGCAAGTTCTCCTGTTGTACATATTGTTATACTCCAGTGATAATCACAGTTATCATTAATGTGTGTCCCAACCAAGAAGATGAGCCAGAACACCTAGGATTAAAATGACACACCTCGGGGGAGATGAAATCATGGTAAGAATTCACTAGAAATATGTCTTAAGGAGTATTTTGACATCAAAAGATTCAGGTGAGCCTCCAGCAGAGTTTTCTCAAAGTACTGAAATTCCTAATCTCCACTGAAATCTATGTATTTTACATGCCCAAATGCAGATAAGAAAAGAGGTTTTAAATTCAAGAAACTAGATACATCTTAGCTACAGAGTTACAGAGTTTTCATTTTTCCTTTCTCTTATTCCACGCTGGAGAGAAATTCTGTGGGTTTCAACTTGAGCATCAGGATCACCTTGAATGTGGGCACAAAAATTGCACTCACTCATGCCTTCCAAATCAAATTGTATAAGTTGTTTCCTGTGGGCTTTTCTGGTTTGCTCTGTGTGCATTTCAAGTTGCAGAACATGCTTGCCAGATTACACTAAATGTCTTTTCAGTGTTCCTTTTCTAAAGAGATTTTTTTTCTGTAGGGTTGGGTAGCATGGACTGTATATATTAACAAGGAGGAGTACCCCTAGTTCAGCCAAGATTTGTAAGTGCAGCCACTTTTCTGCAATGTTGCTCAGAGCAGCTTGTGATGCTCTTAATCCCAATCACGTGCAACTGGCAACATCAGTTAACTTAAGCTGCATTTACACTGCTGAACTCTAAAGCACTTCAGAGGTTGCTGACACACCCTGAAGCTGCATCAGGTGGGATCCATTTGCCAGTCCCTTTCCTGCTGTCTGGGTGAGCAAAGCTGGTTGTAGTCTACACTGATACATGATGATGTTTCATAGAGTATTTGGGGAGAAATGTATTTTGCTCACAAGCCATAGTCATAGAGCATGTAGATGAGGCAGGTG
Organism: Empidonax traillii; assembly: GCF_003031625.1. Taxonomy (NCBI): domain Eukaryota; kingdom Metazoa; phylum Chordata; class Aves; order Passeriformes; family Tyrannidae; genus Empidonax; species Empidonax traillii. The sequence continues at coordinate 9,049 of NW_020955545.1, read as the reverse complement.
ATGGGACAATACATAGCTAATTATGGGTGGGGAGAAATGTCGACTGGATAATCTCACTGCACTGTAAAGGGCAAGGGTAGGGTTTCATTCTCTTTTCCAAATTCTTTTGGGTTTTTATTTGTAGCAAATTAGGAAATTATGTGCATGTTTTCTCAATTGTTCATCTAAGTAAATGCTGTGTATTCCCCATCTTTTAACGTTATCAGATGCTTTCAACCTCATTAAAAGCTGCTATACATGTTCAGAACACCCTTTTACGTGACAAAAGTCTGTAGTAGTACAGCCTTTTTTGTTATGCTGGTTGCTTTTTTCTTCAATTAAAATCAATTATCGATCTGTGTCTGGTTCATAGAAGTATGCAAACCAATGCTGAAGAAATCCTTATGATCTGTTTCCCCTTATACTCCTATGGCCCTATTTGCTACAAGCTGCTAACCCTCCTGGTGCAACCAGCCTTTTTCTTCCAATTCTGCTATCTGGGTGTATTACTGGGATGTGGAAAAATAATACACATAGGCAGATCAGTTTGGCTCAGTATCAGATGTATACATTGTGTCATGTGTAACATATATACAGCATGTATAGGTTTGGTATTGCAAATATAAAAAAAAAAAAATTTTGTTCAGCAGAAATACAATAAGCATTTTATCTGTTCCAGCAATAGCATCAAGTCCTTGAGGCTGTTGTTTTACAACACCAGGAAGCATTTCTCACAGGAGTGTTCAGCTGTCAAACACAGGATGAGCAAAAGAAGTCAGGTTTTCTTTGTTTTGTTTTGGTTTTACATTTTGGCTTTTAGCCATGAACCAGATATCTGGGTACTGTAGGGACCACTGACATCAGCTACTACTACTGTGTATCTCATACTCCAGTATTCACAGAAGGAATACCAGCAAGTTTCAACTGTGTCTATTCCAGAATTTTGATGCTGTAACATTTATTTTTCCAATACATCCTTGTACCAATCTAAATAAAAACAAAACTTCAAACAAACAAAACAAAAACTAAAAGTAGCCGACCAACAGCATTGCATATGCACAGACAGTGGGAGCAAGTCTGGGAGCAAGTCTAGTCTAGATTTACCAGTCCTGCCCAGTGTTCTGGACATCTGCCCACAATGAGATGGCCTCAACAAGCAAAGGCTGCAAAGACCACCTCATTAGCTGGGTAAATAATTGAGCATGGACCCGTGCTCAGCTCCATGCTGCCATGGATACAATACCTGCAGGATTCTACTTGCTTACTTATAAAAGCTAGCCTGCATATGCTGTGAGCTACGCTCTGAGCCTGCTATCCAGGAAGGCTTAAAGCCTCTTGCTTCATAGGATATGGACTGAATATTTCATCTGGATAAAATAACGATTTTGTTAAATGATTCCTTACCTCCTTAAATGAGAAGTTCTGTAGCTTTATTGGCCAAGAATCAACCTCTCGAGACTGGGCTAGTTAATTTTTTATGTGACCTGCTGGCTGATTTTGGCTGAGGAGCTGTACATTTGCTCCAGCTACCACAATAGTCCAATCCTGCATGACAGCCTCCAAGCTCGGAATGGCAGCAATGCAGCTGCTGCTGCAGTCAGGGGGAGAAAGAAAAATGCAGTACCTCTCCCTGTAAGACCAGGGCCCTGATCAGCTCTGAGCAGATGTGCTATGGGTTGGGATGCTATTCAGTGACCTATTGTGAGTGGCATTCAGCTCTATTGCCCATTTCTGCGCTAGAGACATCACAGTCTGATGCCTTCTAGAAAGAAAAAATTGAGAATACTTTGTTTTGGCTGATATGGATTAAACAGAAAGGTGTATAAGATGAAGAAACCTTCCTATTCCTATTTCTTCATCTGGTTTGTTTTATGGGACTTTTGTGTGTGTGTGTGTGTGTGTGTGATTTTTTTTTTTGGTTATTTGTTTTGTTTTGTTGGGGGGGTTCTTGTTGCCTTTTTTTTTTTTTTTTAACTAGAGAAACACCTGATAAGTCTTTTGTTCCAAACTGTATTCCCTTATTATTACTGAACACCATAGCTGGTATGTGAGAAACAGACTGGATGGGCTGCAAGTCCAGAAGGAAGTCTGCTGTATGTGACTGGGCAGGAGCTAACTAAAGTTCCTGTGACAGAGCAGAGCAAAGGCTTCCCTTTCTGCCCTTACTAGCCATGCTACTTACTGTTGTTGTCCCAGGCTAATTGCTCCTTGCAAACACAGGATCTCAGCAAGTCCTGATGGCCAGTAGCAGCATTACAAACTATTAGTCCCTCTGAATATTTGTCACATTTGTTGGGCTAGAGAAATGCATGTCAGCCACCAAATTATGTATCATGTAAGC
>NW_020955545.1:0-1684 GCF_003031625.1 Empidonax traillii | reverse complement strand
CCACCATGTTTCTGTGATGGCGACTACATCATGGCCTTCATGCTGCACAGTGGCCTCCAGTTCCTCTTGTTTGTTGCCCATACTGCGTGCATTAGTGTACATGCACTTCAGGTGGGCTGTTGATTTAATTCTTAACTCAGGCTTTCCATCCCTAGGTTGATCACTGGAGAGCCCGGTTTTGACCCCTTCTTCCAGCTAGCCAGGAATAAAACCACGTACAGAAACTTACAGTCTAATCTCGTAAAGGACTCTAATCAGGGCACAGCGGGAAATTTGCAATTAGGCTAAAGCCATATGTTGTGTTTACCGACTACTCTAAGACCCTTTTGACACTGTGTGATTGTTACTTATCTATTTTATGGCACCTAGAAGCAGGCTGGCTTCTCTCAGTAGAGATCAGACACGACCTCAGCTTGAAAACCAGCCTTTGGGTTAAGTGTACAACATGAGTGTAGCCAAAGGTTTCAAGTGGTTACAGTTACCCAGCACTGCATGGAAGTACTTTAGTTTACTAAGTGCTAAGTCAACACATAAGAGTTTTCCCAAAACCAGTGTCAAAAAGTAGGAGCAATGAGACAAAAGGAAGAAGACATCCAACCACACTTAGCCATCACCACCATGAAGCTGGAAGAACATACAGCTGCAATGGCTATAGTGCCAGCACAGAGCAATTAACTGTCAGTTTGATTTAAGAGAGGAGACAGAGTAGTAGCTTTTCCAGTCTGCTCAGGAGTGTCTCCCAGGGCCAGGAGCCACTGGCTGGGCAGCTGCAAGGAAACCAGTCTGACGGGACCCTGGAGTCAATGGAGAAAAGAGAAAACCTGCAGATGAGTAGTGTTTGGAGGCAGCAGAATCATAGGAAATGTACATGTTACAATGGCAATACGACACATCCCGAGACCAGGAATGGTTCAGAAAGGCCGGGATAGCACGGAATGTCTGCTGTCTTGTCAGAAATCAAACTGCAGCCCGCGGTGCGGAGTGAGCTGGGTAAGTACCATCGCCTTTGTCGGGAGCAGACCCAGGGTACAATTAAGGTAACGTGAGGAGGTTTTAAAGCAACTGAGAAACGGGTCTGTTTCTGGGAATCCCTATGAAGGTCCCAGTTTTGAAGCGCAGAGGAAAATGGGACCCTGGCCCAAACTGCACCCAAACAGAAGCCACCTGGCCTCCTTCGCGTTGATCCTCAGAAGGAGAGACCTGAACAACCCCGAGGCTCCGCCTGGGAACCCTCCCCGCAGCGAGCACGGCGGTGCCGGGCCGGGATGGGCTGTCCTAGGGGGCCGCGGTCACCCGGGGCTCCGGCAGCAAAGCCCCCGGCCCTGCCTCAGGCAGGGAAGCGCCGCCGCCCTGGGTATCCCGGGGACGGCCCAACCCGGAGGTGAAGGAGGACTCGCCGCTCCTGCCCGGCCCCGCACGGGGGGAGTTTCTCCTCAGCAGGTGGGGCCGCTCCGCCGCCCGCCCCTCCTCACCGCCGACACCGCACGGCTTCCCGCCCCAGCGGCTGCGCCTCGCCGGGAGCCGCCGCCGGCAGCGGCAACAGGTCCGTGCCCGCTCCTCCCTCCCCTCCGCCTGCCAGGCGAACAAAGGGGCTGAGCGCGGCCCCGCGCCCGCCCGGCCCCTCCGCCAGCTCGGCCCCTGCGTTTCAGCCATTTGCCTCGCCTGGCATCGCCCCGCCGCTCCC
>NW_020955544.1:1026968-1117198 GCF_003031625.1 Empidonax traillii | reverse complement strand
AATTTGGATCTGCTGAAGTTGTTACACACGAGAAAAGCCCCAGTGAAAATGAGAGTGCTTAATTTTAAGCATGTGCTAACGTAACACGTAGCAGAGGGCTTTTTGTATCTGCCTGTAAAAGATGCTATAATCAGCACTGAGGCTTGCCTAAACCAGTGTGGAAATTGCTGTTTGCCTAAAAAGCCAGGCAAGTTGTCACAATCCCAACATTAAAAGGCTGCAGCGGATTAACCAAAACCTATTTCAAATTGATTTAGTGCAGCTGATGCGTAACTCAGCCTGGTCATCTGTGTCCTGCCAGGGACTGCTGTGCTCTGTGCTGGTTTGAGTCCTGAGACCAAGTGGCTGAGCTGTCATTGCATCTTGCTGTGTTGGTGCTGCCTGCTCTCCCCCTGAGGATGCTGGGGAAAACAAGGAAACCCCTGGCTCCCAGACTGGCTGGTCACATTTAGCTTTTATTTCCAGTATTCTTCTCTCCTTCAGTACAGCGTCTGCTGCAACGGATCCCGGATGGGATCTTGCCCCTGGCAGGGAGTACAAACATATTTCCACGGTGCAATTGAGTTGGCAGGGAAGGTTCCATCAGCTGCTTGACTCAGGACATGTTGGATTTCTGACAAAGACCGTTTCTGCTGCCTGTAGCACCTCCTGCCCTCCAGGCCTGGGGTGTGTGCTCAGTAGGAAAGTTCAAAACTTTTCTTTAAAAAGTTAGGGACTTTTTGAGCAATCTTACAGACTTTAATTAAACCTGGTGTTCCTCTTTTCCTGTATTGGTTGCAGATGGAGGTAGACTTTACAAACGATAGGTCACCCACGTGACTTTCGCTGCTATTCTGTTCTTGTTACTCCATTTTTGTAAACCTCAAGCATCTTCCCAGCAACCTGTGGAGTTTGTCAGGCAGAGCCTGCTCCTCCCTAAGCTCAGGCTGAGCATCACCAACTGATAAACAAAACTTCATCAAGACCTCTAAAGGACAGACCTTTCATGTATTCGGGCACAGCAGCAGCACTGCTGAATGCTGATAGCTGTCTGAACCAGTGGCAGGAACAGTGGGGAATATTTAATGCCTGTTTATTTTTCCTCAAAGTCCCTGATGTACAAGGGACCTCAGCATTATTATGCATTGCAGTGGGTCATGTTGAGAGGCCTTTTTGCTATAAAAACATTGTTTCTAGCTCAAGTTTAACAAAAAGATGCTCTCAGACTCAGCTCTCTATGAGGTGATACTGCACATTGATGCCTTGTAATATCCAGATGATCTTTAAGCTGTAATATTCACATAAAATATGTCTGAAGCTTCCCCCGCTTGGAGATAAAAAAGCAATATTCACATTTCTTAGCGATGGTTCACTGAGATGCCTGAAACTGAGTTTAAAAAAAATACAGAATGGTATTTGCATTGTTTTCCCCTTCTCTTAACCCTGCATTTCCTCTTCACTGGTCAAATCAAACGGCAGTGACATTTCAAAGTCCTCTGGAATGGCAAAATTAGAATTATTCCTTTTCTAAGGAGTCTCCAAGAGGCAGTTTAAACATTGCATGCAGCCACTCCGGTAGGAAGTTGTTTAACTTGTCGAAATCTCTCTTTTACTGCAGAACCTCTATTGAAAATGACAAATTGCTTAAAGCAGTTTCCATGTTAGTCTTTAAAAAATTCAGTTTCTTTCCACCCAGAACACGTGGAAGGCATTTGTGCACTTGCCTGACTGTTTCTCTGTCCTAAGGCTCACGCTCGGTGTCTTTGGACTTCATGTAATTTTCTTATGCAGCTGCTGGGGTTTATGTTTGCCTCAACTTTCTGTTGAATTGGATTTCCCCCTGCCTTAGCTTAGCTTAGCCATGAAAAGTCAAATATCTGTCTGTTTCAGACTTTGGGGATCATGGAGAGAGCAGAGGAGGGACGCTCCGATGTGTTTGCTTTTTGGAAGTGGTGTTCAGAGCATTACAGAATCCATAATTTAAGCTGCAAAGTCTGTGTGCACAGCCAAGTTGTTGTAATGTCCTTTAAAAGCGTTCAGCGGTGTTAATGCTTCACAAAATGACAAAACATCTTTTGCCTAAACGTTTTCAACTGCTTCTCTGTAGCTGTCACTGTAGCAAAGGACATGCATGGCAGGTACCAGATACAGAGCATGCAGTTGGCTGTAACTGCTGTAAAACTAAAAATTGCTCAGTTGAAAAGGCTTTTTTTTTTTTTTTTTTTTTTTTTTTTTTTTTTTTTTTTTTTTTTTTTTTTTTTTTTTTTTTTTTTTTTTTTTTTTTTTTAAGGAAAGATTTCAAGTTGTCATTGTGCTCAGGTGGCCCTGCACAGAGCAGCATGCTGTGTGGAGTGTACCCCATGAGGATGCGTTGCCAAGCCTTGCATTTGGGCTTTTGAAAGGAGATGGTGCAGGAGAGAAGTGAATCTCCTTAGCAATGCTCAATAAATGGCAGGCTCTGAAAAAGAAGGTGGAAATTATATTTCTGAAACCTTGGCAGGCTGAGACGAGGCTTCCTGTGCTCTTCCTTTGGCCTGCAATGAGTTTCACCAGTGTATGAATTTGCAGAGCTGCCTTTTGGTGGCAGATGGGTCCGTCCTCAGGGCCATGAGCAGGTCAAGTGAGTGTCCACCAGTGTCCTCTGACCCTGGCTGAAAGGCCGGCAGTGGGCTGCACCCAGGTCTGTGAAATCCAGGGCACAAACTGTTCCCTGTCTGACTGGAAGGTGCTTTGTCCCGAATGGCATCAGATGAAAAGGAATCGGCATTGCCCCATTGCTCGGCTTGAGACAACCCTGTTGCTCAAGAGGGATGATTACCGAGTTAGACAGCAGTCAGGAGGGGATTTGAGGACAATCCAGATGCTTTTTCTATAACTTGAAGGCATGTCATATCCTGGCATTTCTATTTTTATCCACTTTTCTCTTAATACTTTTTGTGTTTTATCTGCTATGATCCCTTCATTTTTGGCAGGTTTGGACTGATGTGATATTTTGACTTTTTTTGGTAGGTATTTATTTGTTGGCATTTAACATTTTGCTACAGGGTTGCTTTTTTCCTCTGAAGTGGTATTTAAATAAAGTAACAGTTACAAATATCCTGGGTTCTGGTTTTGTTTTCCTTTTCACGAGTGCTTTGGGAAATTCACCTTGTGCTGGATGCTGTTTTCTTCTGCATAGGATGTGCCAGAGCAGATTCAGGTGAGCCGTCCTCTCAGTTGCTTTCCTGATGCAAACACTGGTTGATATAATCTGTTTTAGAAAACAGCATTAGAAACAGGCACCCGCTGGGAAGAATAACTCGTTCCTGGGAGAGTGTCCTGATCTCTTGTAGGCAGAGGGCAGTTTATGCCTGGAAGCTGGAGGCTTTATGCACCTCGTTTGTAGTGCTTGTTGCCTTTTGTGGAATATCGGATGCCGCCTTCGGCTCTTCTTGTTACGTGAAGAAATGTCTGATCCGTTTCTGAATCGTGCAGAGCTCCCTGATATCAGGCATAAAATATTTTTTTAATGGATATTAAACCTGCCTCGCTGGCTGTTTTGTCCCTGGCCAATGAAATCAGTGCACCCCAAAATACCCTGCAGATACAGATACCTATTTCAGAACCAGCTTCTTTAGTTATGTAACAAAGCGAGAGCTTTAAGTCCCTTTCCTCTTGCAAGGGGTCTGGATCACTCTCTGCTTGTCCAGCAGCCAGCGTTGTCACAAGCAGCACTGGGTTGCTGTTGTGTACCTGTGGTTGATTATTAACCTGTTTCTTTAATAGTGGTGCCGTGTTTACTCTGACCGTTTTTCTTTCCTGCTCTCCAATCACAGTCCAGATTAAAGGCAGCCTCTTCCGAGCAAAACACTGGAGTTAATATTCCACTGGAGGTGTGCTAATAAACCCCCTTGTTACTTGTGTGGAGAAAAATGAGCTCAATGTGTTTGATTTAATATCTCAGAGCAAGAGAATGCACTGAAACATAGGAGTAAATGCCTTTAAAATGCACGTTGAGCTCACGGGTGCAGTTCCCTGATCAGCAGCATTTGTCATAATTGACATACCAGCAAAATGTTAAAGGGTTTTTTGGGGGGGAGGGTGGTGTCTGATTTTTAGGGAATACAGACCTACATTCTGTGTGAACTTGCACGAGCTGAGAGGGTGGACACAGGCTCTGCCTCAGCCTCATTGTTTGGAAGGGGCCCCATCCTCCTTTGTTCCCTGTCCCTGCTGGTGGCTTTTGCAGGATGAGTGACGCCAGGGTGCTTGGCTGAGGACGTGGGTCCTGGGGCAGCTGCTGGATGTTGGCAAGGTCAGGTCTAATGGCAGCAAAGGCGGTGTCCTTTTCTTGGGGCAGGAGGAGGGTGCAGGGCTGTGTGAGCAGGGACTCGTCCCTCTGCCAACATGTGTATGCTTGCAGGGTTCGTAGGTATGGGCACGGCAAATCACACAGCAGTAAAATTAATGAACCCTCATGCAATTTTAACTAGAATGAAAACTGTTGCAAAACTTAAGCACTGAATAACACCAAAGGGTATTTTCCTGGGAAGAGATGGGTGTTTGTGGAACCACTGGGGCTTTGCTCCTGCACTGCTCCCCTTTCAAAGATGACATGTTTTGATTTATCTTCCTTCCCCAGAACCTCCTTTCAACCTTAAAAAAGCAGTGCTTATCATCACTGTTGTTGGGAGCCCGTGCAGCAGTTTGAGTTACTGCCTTTCCCTTTCCAGTGCCATGTAAGTGAGCATAAATCTGTATATTACACCAATTTACATTTGGTGGGATTTGTCCTGACACGTCCAAAGCTTCTGACTCTCGATTCGTTGCATGAGCAACTTCTTTAATATGGAGCCCTGGGGACAAGGCCCAATGTAAAATGAAGTTGTGCAGGTAAAAGCAGAAAGGCATAGACTGTGTGCCTGTGGTCTACGACTAAACTAACCAAGGAGCTTAAATTCTGCTCTGCATTTCATCTTGAGTGCTGCACTCCTGAAGGCAGTGCCAGCTCCTGGCCTCAGCCTTGCCTTAGCCAAGACAGAAGCCATCGGGTGCAAGTGCCTGGGATCTCACGGTGGGAAAAGGCTGATAGCAGCAATTCCTCAGCTGCTTGCAGGATGGGACTGTCTTGCTTTTCTCATGTGTACTACTTTTATTTAGGTTAGCCTGGATTTTTTAATTAAAAAATGTATAAACATATCACTTTCAAGTTCTTGTTGGTGTGGTGTTTGAGTTGTGTTATTTTTTTATGTATTTTTGCTCTGCCTCATGTACATTTCTATGTTTGGGAACAAGGTAGTTTTAAGTAAAGTGTAAACTATAAAACTTCCATTAACTCTGTCAAGGGATAGCAGTGAGCTCCAGCTACCTCTATGAAATACCTTGGCTGGAAAGTTTACTACATTGGCTTTATGAGATTCAAAGCTTTTTACCCCAGATGAAAGGAAAGCTTTGCTGTAAAATCCTGTTCCTTACTAATCTGACTCTTCTGAAGTTAGATGCAAACTAACTTGCTGTGTGCTTTGCAAACCTCTAAGGGAGAAGTTGGACATATGTGTGAATAACTGGATGATATGTTAAATAAATGAAGCAAGGAAATGTGCCATCAACACTTTATAGAGACTTCTGTCGTTTGAGACTGATTTTTTTGAAGAACCTAATTTCTAATTCTTGATAATGAGGTTTTTAAATATGTACTGAGCCTCTTAAAATCAGTGTCTCTAAAGGGCCAGATTTTAAGTGATACCTAAAATATACAGGTTTCTTATGGAGGATGTGATATATATATATGCACAGAGTAGAAATTCATCTCTGTAGGGTCTGCAGGTAGAAACTTCAGGGAGAAAACTTGGTCTACTGCCAGTTTTGGGCTAACACTTTATTCCTCTTAGATACTTTTGTAATTCTTTTTATGGATGCTGAATTGCTTCCGTGACACACCACGTTGCAGACAAGGGCAAAAGTTTAGCAATCTGCCGTGCAGAAGGGCTGATTTCATTGCCAGCTGCTGATTCTGGCTGTGCAGCTCTTGTACCAGCCAATTAAACCCACATTCATTACAGCCTTTGTGGTTTGGACGTGAAGTGTTCCTGCCTTTAACTTGTAGTTTTACAGGATGTTGGTTTAGGCTGGAGGTTTGCAAAGCTTGAAATCTTATATTTTCCTCTGGTGTGTGCTCCAGGGGTAGAGGAGGTGAACAAGGAGAGCTACATGGAGCGTGGTGTACTCTGAAGTGGGAAGGTGTGCCTCTCTCTTAGAGCACCCTGAACCTGCAGCCACCTCCAAAAATTTTTGTGAAATACCTTAGTATCTGGTGTACCAAGTTGCTGCAGATAGGAGTGGTCTCTACTGAAGTGCTGGTCTTGGAAAAAAAAATGTCTAGTGCTGTAGGAAGTGCAGAGCATCCCTTCATAAGCATATTCCTTCAGCTCCCCTGCCACAGATTTCTGCCTGCCCTCCCCTCTGGGGGAGTTCTGCCATGCTTGCAGACTGGTTTGGGAAAGCTCTGGGCAAAGAGAGGGAGGAGGCAGAGATGGAAGAAGAATGTGACCCTCTGAGCTGTTACTGGTGGCTGTGCTATTTTAAAGTCAAACTTAATTTTTAGCTTTTCATAAACAAATCTCTGTGCCAGCTTCTTCTGTAGCTCTGGAATCAGTTGTGTGTCTGCAGCTCCATGGCTGTGTCCTCCATTCCAAGGGTGCTACAGGGAGAACAGCTGACCTTTCCTTCCCCAGATGCCTCTTGGCACTTGGGAGGACCTTTGGAGAGGTGCTTTGCAGAGGGCTTAAAGCCTCCAGCTCTTCTGAATGTTGCATGACAGCTGCTTTATCCCCGGGGTAAAGAGATCTAATGGATCAAGTAAGATGCTGTGCTCGTTGCAGGTTACTGTGGGAGCTGATGTCCTTCATCCATGACCCAAGGGACTGTCTTTACCCCCAGTAGTTTCATATTTGACCTGGAAATGCAGTATTTGCCTTGGAAATGCAGTGAAGGGCAAGGAAGCAGCAAGGATCCTGTCTCTCAAGAGAGGGTTAGTGATGTTTAGTTTTCTGACGACATTATTGCCCTGTTGATTTTTAACTTGGAAACTTCAGTGAAAACCACACACGCTGCTGTGAAAATTCATACTTAGTAATAAGTAAACAAGTGATCCAGCAAGTCTGACTGACTCAGGAAATTCCCTCCAGACCTTGCAGGGAGGAGGAGCTTTGCATTTTTCTTGTCCTGTGTTTATTTTTAGTCTCGCCTCTAACATTGCTGATAGTACCATTACAGCCCTGCAGATTAAAGTCCCAGCATGGGGTAGAGCTGAAAGAACGGTGCTGCAAAGCAGTCAGAACCTCCAGGATTTTGCAGCACTGTCATGCTACAGGCAATTAATTTAGTCCATTAGTTGCCTGCCTGGGCATAGCTCAGTGAAAGTCTTTGATTTCCTTGTGCACCTCTTGTCAGAGGCAATGTTTTCAGTGATGACTCTGTCCCTGTGACTTGAAAGTGCTGTGTTTGTGGTGCTAATATTTTGGGTGTAACTAACAGCTGTCTTTTTAGACCCCTTTTCCCCTGAAATATATTTTGCACTTGCTCTGAGGGTGTGTTGTGTTTTGGAGTGGGAAGACAAGAATTTTAAGTCTTGTATAGCTCCCATCACTGATAACCTTGGTCTGAAGCAATCAGTATCACAGAGTTTTGGGCAGTGTTGGAGAGGACAGACTTGACAGCAGCACCCATCTGTAAGACCAGATGATTTACCCAAGGGCTGTTGGCATTTCAAGGAGGCCCTTTTATGACCAGGGCTGGCTGTGTTAGCCTGAGTCAACAGAAGGGTATTGAAGTCACGTAATGGGTTTTGGGTTTTCTGAGTCTTCGTTTGCCAACCTTGAGTCAAAGTCCCTAGAGATGGCAGAGGACATTATTCAGGACTGCCTAATGCTTGAAAACTCCTTAGAAATAGCAGTTTCTGTTAAGGGCTGGTATTTAGTCTGGGTTGTATTGCACCTAGGAAACAGTTCTGTCAGAAACAGCTGAATCTGGAGACGTTTATGCTTTGCAGCAATAGAATCTGTACCTGCTCTGCAGTGAGAGAGGCATTGGAACAGATACAAGCACTCATCGCCTGTGGAGGCTGGGGAGTGTCCCTGTTATTTGGGCAGGACAAGGCTTGGGTAGCCTGTGGCAGGCAGAGCATCACTGATAGGGTCTGGCCACCACAGGGAGGGGTAGTGTGCTGGGTCCAAACCATCCAGAGCTGGGCTGCCTTGGCTTGCAGAGGTGCTCATCACCTGGCCAGTCTGGTGGTCTGCTCCCCTGGGCCGAGCCCTGTGCTCTGTGAGTGGCTGCTTAACCCTTTCCAGCACTTTATGGGTGTGCCTTAAGGCATATCTTCAAATAGTTACTGAGAAGCCTAATTCTGTGTTTTAACATTCCCTAAGACTAGTTTTCATGAGCCGTGAGTGGAGGGGCTGTTCTAAGTGGGAGAAAATTGCTGTGTCCCAGAGACCATGTCCAGGAGACAGCCCATGCCTGCTCAGCAGACACGGTCTGGTCAAAATAAGGTGAGGCAGAGGGCAAAACCCCTTGTGGGTACTCAGCAGTATCTTACCTGTGTCTTGGTCATTGTTAATGATCCTTGTGAGTTTTCGGAGTCGATTTTATTTCTGGTAATGTGACTTTAGGGTGAGTGGGAAGGGTTTGCAGGAGGTCCAAACCAGCACGTACTATTTGGTATTTTCACTGTTGGAAGGGACCAGTTAACAGTGGTGGGACATGGTGGGAATGAGGGGCCTGGCTGTGCTCAGATCTGGTTCTACTGCTACCCTGTGTTTGACCAAAATATCTAAAAATCTCCTGATAGTGGAGAAGGAGCCTGGTCTAACACCAGGAGCCTGAAGAACATGTTTGAAGATAAGACCAACTGCTTTGTTGTTTAGGGTTTTTGCTGTAGACTTCTGCCAAGCATCTGCAGGCTCTGATCAGCCTCTTAATACCTGAGCAGTCTTAACAAAACCTTTTTTTTCCCATTTTTTTTTCCTCATCCATTTCAGTTGAACTGGCTGTTGGGTTTACTTTATTTTTAAACAAAGCAAGATCTCTGGGGACTGGTGCCTGTTGGACTCTCTCTGCGATAACACAGAAAGGTTCTCAGTTAAAATGTAGCTGAAAAATAATTTAAAAATGCAACAGTGTGCACAGGGGTGGTTACAGAAACTGAGGAGATCTGTTTCTTTACTTGGGAATCTTGGATTAAAATCTGTTGTTGCAAGAAAATCCAAATGACAAGTTTTGTTCAGGCTCTATTATTCATACAGAGAATAATACCCCTTTAAAGACTCCCCAGAAATATGCCCTTTTCTAGACTTACAATGAGTAGACAAACACTATGTGTTTATACCAAATGCTGTAGGATTTACGGGTAACTACTATGTGGTTTGAAGTAACAATATACACAATGCATTGTGTATTTTTATATTTGGCCTATGTTCAGTATAAGATTAAACACAAGAATTTATGGCCTTCAAAAAAATATCTTTCCAATGCTGAAAGCAAAAAGCATGATCTATAATGAGGCTTTACAGTATATACTATTTTTAAGGGCAATTTTTTTAATTTCCTTAATATATTTTCCATGTAAAAGTGTGTATTTTGCGCTTCAAAGAAGATACTGTTGGTTGCACTTACTAGCAAACAGCTGGGGATTCTGCTGCCTTAACCGCACAGCAGCTGCTAATTAAAAATATATAATTCTACCCTGATTAGCTTATAATGATTATAATCCCCTTAAATTTGATTATTACCCCAGCGTGGTAACCTCAGCCACCCCCTGTTTCATTGTGGGGCCTGTGAGTAACAAAACTAGTCATTAAGAGCTGATAGCTGGTTCCTGAAGGATTTCTTCCCCGAGAGAGGAGCGCGGGGGGGATAAACCTGCCCTGTTCCCTTATGGCTTTGGAGGTGCCTGGTTGGAGTTTGGTTTTTTAGCTTGGGTGCAACAGGCAAGCAGAACAATTTATTTTTGGTAGTAGTGGATTTTCTTCAATGCTGCTTTGACTGTGATAAGTTTATTCAGTTCTCTTCTGATCTGAATTTTATCCATTAAAAAAAACACAACCAAAAACAAACCAAAACAAATCAAACAAAAATAAAACAACACCTGGTCAACTTTGCAAAACATAACAAACTTTACAAAACATAAAAGTCATGCTTTCAGCTTTAGGATTGCTTTACTTTCATCTTGTGCCCATCTGCTTATCCCTCACCAGTTTTTTCTCAAGATGTTTTGCAACTCTTGATAGCAGGGAAAGGCCTCTTTCTTTCTTCTGCAGCACCTGGGTGCTTGGGAAATGACATTGTAGGGCAGAGCAGTAATAAATAACTGCTGCTGGAGAGCAGTTTGGAAACCCTGAGCTCTGGGCAATTTTTTCCCCTCTCACTGCAGTCCTGAGACATGAAAAGAGGCCATGTCAGATGCCTTGTCAGAGATATGCCCTGATCTGAAAGTGTGAGTGTCACTCAGAGTTCGCCTCTGACTTGGGGATCTGGTATTAATGGAAGAGCTGAAAGGCCAGTTTTAATATACACAGGAGATAATAGAACCTGTCATTAAAAAAAAAATAATATCTCCCAGAGCACAAAGAAGTGGCTGAATCAGTGTATTCATTTGTTAAGTGCTTGGACAGAGGGAGGCTGATGCTCATCCCGGAACAGTGAGAGGATCGTGGCTACCGGGGCCGGAGGAGAGTGATGGAGCAGCTGTGCCAGGGTGGGAATTTTGCTTCCCTGCTGCTCTGGTGGCAGCTGCAGTGGTTTTTCCACTTGGGAGACTTAGCTCTGAAACCTGCTGGACTCTGGAGCTGCTGGATGTCCAGCAGGTAAGATCTCTGCAGCCCAGCTGTGTGTCACCCCAGATCCCAAAAGGTTTGGACAGCAGAGGTGTGCTGGCCAGTGTGAACTGAATTTGTGGCTCTGTTTTGGTGGGACAGCCAGATGGGTCTTATTTTATTTTAAACCTATTAATTATGAGTTCTTCTGTATCTCGGGTAACAGAGCCTGGATGTCTTACTGTCAGAGATAAGGGTGAGGCTGGGGCGCCTCGTATGAGAGATAAGGGAAATAGTTTAATTTGTTTCTTGACATCATTCTTACTGTTCCCTTTAGCTCTTTTTGGTTGGTTGTGGTGTTTTGGGTTTTTGTTTGTTTGTTTGTTTGTTTGTTTTAATTTATTTATTGGGATTGACACGAGCTTTTTAGTGCATTAAAAAAAAAAAAAAAAAAAGTGTGTAATTTATGTAAGATTTTGGTGCCCAGATGTTCCCTTCCAGTTTCATTCCACCACATATGGACATTTGCATACAAATAAAAGGAAATGTCCTCTGTGTGGGTAGATAATTGATAGCTATTCATTAGGTAAAGTCAGCTAATATAATGCTTGTTAATTTTAAAGCTCTCCTGTGGTTGGCAAGGAACCGAAGGTATCGATCAGAGTCTGAGAGATGCAGTTCCTTGCAGCTCTGAAGGATGATCTTTGGTCTGAGAGTCACAACTCCACAATCAAGTTGTTCTTGGGTAAAAGAGAAAATTTCAGTCATTTCTGACTTTCCCTTTAGACTCAGCCTGAGATGTGAGATGGCTGTGCCAGACGGACAGGGCGATAGAGATTTATGATTCTCTTCAGTGGAGAGGTGACTTGCATTGCCATGACATCTTGTATCTCAGAAGAAGTTAATCACAGCTTTTCTCTGTGTTGCTGGGTTACATTGCTTTGAGAAAAAACAGAAACTGCTATGAGCAGTATGAATAGCCGAAACCACAAGTCCCACTGAGATTACAGCCAACTCCTCCTAAAGGAAACGGATTCAACCACCAACATAGTTTTTCATTAGATGATTTTTTTTTTTTTCTGAGTGAACAAAATACCCCTATTGTGGCATAATTGTTTAGCTTTTGGAGATTCAGGCAGAGTTGCAACTACATGACTGTTTAAGAAAATAATTCAACTTGATGAGGAGGGGAGGGCAAAGAGATGTTTGGCTTTTTATTACATTATGTAGCATTTTGCAGAATAATGCAGCAGGTTTTAATTTTCTCGGTTTCTGTGCTTTTTGGCTCTGCGAAGGGGGGAGGGAGGAAAGTCTGTCTTGCATTTCAGGACAAATCTAAATCTGATGGACAAAAGTTTTGGCTATCTGATTGAAACCTTTTGTTGCTGAGACTGAATGACTCTACCAGGCTGGCAGGGCTGAAGTGATTTGTGTCTTGGATTCATCGTTTTGAGCTGGTAAAATGTATTTACTTGTGGTTAGTGGGAAAGTTAGTATTTTCATTGTAGCAATATGATAATGGCTAAAACCCAAGCTGAGTTGTAAGTGAGGAAATGCAGTATGGAAAAACCATGGGAGCAGAGCCTGCACCCTCAAATTTAATTTAATTTAAGCGTTTTTTTTTTTTATTTCTGGTACCTTGATCTGTCATACCAGAAGTACCCAGAATTGTATCCAGTGCTTCAAGGTGTGCAAAATGATAGTGGTTTTGATTAATTTAATTGAACAGGAAATGGTGAAGTTTAGTATATTAATGTTTGTCAGCTGAAATTACTTCTACTTCTTAGCTGAAGGTTCAGAAATTGCTTTGGCCCATTCTTTCCCTGCCCTTGTGTTGACCAAGTACATCACACACCAACAAAACATGTTGCAGATGGACTCATCAAAAGGCAACGTTTACTTAGGGGGTTAGGAGGCGCAGACAGTTAGGAATTTAAAAAATGATTGAAGAATAGGGGATCTTGGATCTGTGGTTGTTAGTGAGAAGAAAAGACAAAGGTTTCCAAAAAGTGTTTGAATATCCACCCACTGGAAGCTTGATGATTTAAGCAGCACCACACTGGGATATCTCAGTTGGTTTTCATCTTACAAATCACTGTGGTGCTCAAGTACTGTCTAGGCTAAATGTAGCAACCATACATTAGGAAATTTTTAAATATAGGGTTGGCCAGCCTCTATTTCTTTGTAGACTTTTCTCATGGGAATTGTCTGGCTGGCTACACCATGACCACAGAATGCCAGGCAGTGCAAGGATCTTCCTCCCCCCGCCTCACTTTATTTCCATCTCTCCTCACAAAGGCAGTTCCTTGGAGTGGTGGCTGTGGTTTGCTTGTTTTTTTCCCTAGGAAGTTTGTGAGCAAACTCTTGGACTTACTTGTAAAGTGCTTTCTAACATCAGACCTTTGCTAGAAAGTCTTCCAGTGAAAGCTGTGCTATGTGTTTCAGAATGCCTTTGGAAATTACCAACAAATAAGGGACTAAATGCACATCTTTTTCAAAACCTGCTGGGCACCCCATGGCTGTTTCCATGGCCATTGCTGGGTGGCTGTTCTAAAGGCTGAAAATTGTTGGGATTGAAAACTGCACATGAGCCTGCCAAGCATTGGGCTGCCTGTGTTTAAAGCCTCTTTTAGGCAGGCTCTCATCAGAGGTTTGAAAAGCCCACAGTTTGTGGTAGGCAGTCTTGAAAGAAAAGAATGTCTTCTCATAACTCTGGATTTAAATACTTTCGTTTATTTGGTCTTTAATGTTTTATTAACCATCTAAACCAGTTTAGATTGCAGCTAGAGATTCAGCAGCAAAACCAGACAAACCAGTAGGTTTTGCTAAACTGAACATTGGTTGATAGTAAGATACTGCAAGCACTCCTGTGTGCTCTTGCAGAGAGCTGGGCCGGTGAGGAATGCAGAGCAGAGCCCTGGCAAGGCAATGCAAAAGGTGAAACTCCAAAAGAGATGGAAAGCATCCAGACAAGACACATACTTCAAAAGGAGTTGAATCTAATGAAAATAATCCATCATGAGGAAATGAGTATGTTTGAGCCTTATTCAGTGAGAGGGAATATAGCTTGAGAAACTGGTGCAAGTAAACTTTATCTAAATTGAAGAGGAAATTAATACTGACAGTTGATTAAAGATGTGGAAGAGCTTTAAATTTAAAACTTCATAAAGGAGGACAAATAAAATGTAATTTTCATAAGCAAAGGCAAACCTGTGAAAGACAAATGAGAATGGAAAATAGATAGCAAGTTACTTGTTTAAAAACAAATAAACAAACAAAACCCTCGAACCCGTTAAAAGCAATGAAGAAAAGGCAAATTGCTTTTAGCTGATACGAGGTGGCTTGTGACTGTGGGTGCAGTGGCCCATGTTCGTGTGAGATTTTGAAAATTAAGTCCGCTGCTGCTTCTGGTCACCTGTGTCTCTGAGCTCTGGAGCGTGGGGATGTGCATGACCCCAGGTAATGTGAGAGCAGCTGTCATCCCTAAGTCTCTGACTCCTGCTAGATGGGGGTTGGTTTGGGAGTTCAAGGCTGCAAAAAATCCAGAATGTACTCTTTGACTGAAAAGTACAGATACAATAATAAGTACTGTTAAAGCATCATCTCCCATACCAGTCCAACCCGCTGGCTCTGGTCCCTGCCTTGCCCTTTGGTGTGGATCCACTGGGTGCCCAAAGTGGGGGGCAGCCCTTCCAGAGCATGGTCCAGCTGTGCTGCACAGAAGGATAGTTTGATTTCTGCCTTTTCCCTGCAGTGTCAGCAATTCAAAAGCATGCACTGAGTTAAAATCTGAGTTAAAACGCTGCTTCCAGGGCCTCTGGTTGAGCCATCCCCGGTCTTGCCTGGAGTGGGAAAGCTGTACCGTGATGTGGAGTGGGGCTGGTGGGCTCGCTGTGTCTCAAGGACAGAGCCAGATACCAGAGATAACTCCCTTCCATGCACTTTGCAGCAGAACAATGAGTGGGTTTATATAAATAGAGCTCCCTGAGACTGTGCAAAAATGATAACGCTGCCTCTAAGGCTGCTTGGGGCCTGCGGGCCTTTGGGCTTTGTCATGGCTTGGAGAAGCACCTCTGATTTGTTTGATTTAACTAGTATAATTGTGTAAGTGTGCAGGGGGGGGGGGTGGGTATTAACCATTTTAAAGCAAGCAAAGTTATTTTAGAATTGCAGAATCGTTAGAGTTGGAAAACTCCTCCAAGATCATCGAGGCCAACCTTTGGATGAATACTGCCATGCTCACTAAGTGATATCATGGAGTACCATGTCTCCTCATTTTTTGAACACTTCCAGTGATGGCAGCCTGTTACAATTCTTCACCACCAGTGAAGAAATTTTTCATAATATCCAACCTGAACCTGCCCTGAGGCCATTTCCCCTTGTCCTAAAGGGGAAATGTTTTATCATCTCTTGTAGCTTTTAAATGGGAGGAGGGGGGTTGCATAAGAATTATTTATTTTTATAGTTTTTATGGCAGAAGATTTTAACCTGTTGTGCTGTGAGGTACAAAGTGATCCTCCCTATCTGCAAGAAGGTGACTCTTCTCTGAAATGGACCTGATGGGCACTCCAGCAGCAGATGGTGTATCTGGCAGTTATATGGCCCTGGCATACCAGAGCCAGGTGAAAGCAGAGGCTCAAGGATTAACATGGAAAATGCCTGGGATTTGCAGCAGTGAAGGGTATGTTCCTGTGTGACAGGGTGGTCTGGGTGTGAGACTCCTCTCATCCACATCTCACAGTGTTCCTAACATCACACAGCCTCAGGGAGCGGCAGGGCAGGGCTGTTTGTGTTGATAAGGGAATGTCGGCATGTATCCTATGGAAATGTGTGGGCATTATTTGTTTTTATGCACACACACACATACACAAACATATAGATGAGATCTCTGTCCTGTTCCTTGGGAGCCAACTTTGTTTTGTCGTGCTGTATGAGAAAATATTTGTCAAACTGAAAGGAACTGTGATGCAAGTCCCCAAAGCAATAAAAGGAGGTTTAATGTGCAGGTTTGCTCCGAGTGTAATAAACTGTGCGTCAGGGCTGCAGGTGTTTCATGGGGAAGGAGGGGGGATGAGTATCTGAGGTTTGGATTTGGAATTTTTTGTTTTATACAGTTTCTTCATTACAGTCTTTAAAACTAATGTGCGTGCTTGTCAATGTGCAGTATTTTTTGTAAGCACACGCTGTAGAAGGAAGATGGAGGTTTGTCCTTTCATGTTGCAGAGGCAATTTAGAAGGTGTGGAGGGCTGCCTCAAGGACAGCACCCATCATTTAGTGAAAACTAGGTAATCAGATGGGAGTTGGGCAGCTCATCAACTGCATTCCTGGTAAATCTGGAGGAGAAGACAGGTTGCCTATTTGTAAATGGCAACAGGCTTTGGCTTGGAGAGTGCTAATTACTGTTTGGAAGATAAGTTTATAAGTTTACCCACTGAAATCTCTGTTGTCTTCCTAATTTTCTGGTGTGTCAGTACAACTGAACCCTATACAAATGGCTTGTTGACCTGAGGGCACTCTGGTATCTCAGCTCCTAGGTGACCAGAGAAGGTGCAAAATCCTTTTTGTATAGAGACATTTGGGTATCTTACCCCAGAAACATGTAGCGCTGATTTTCTGAAGTTGTAACATCATGACACCTCAACAGTTAAGCAAAGGTTTTTGTTGTGCATTTACCAAAACTCCTTAGAAAAGAAAAGCAGTCAACCAGCCTATTCCCAGGTATGTAAGTGACGGTCTTCTGGCAGAGCTTCCACCTGCAGCAGGCTCCAGGGGTTTTATTTGAACAGGTATGCCATCAGCACACATGGTCCTGGCTCAGAGCAGGTGTTGGTATTATCAGTCCTTCCCCAGCTCGGGGACTCTCACAGCATCATGTCTGTTATATTTGAAATTGTATTTGACTGTAGGTAAATAAAAAATTTTGCTACAGAAGCTGTTCACTGGGGCTGCAGTTTTTTCCTTTGCCATCCATCTTCGCCTGCTGCATTTTCCTTGTTGCCAAACTGGATTCTTACAAGGTTATGTTCATCCATCTCACCCCTGAGGAGCATATCGGGTTAGGTGTTGGGCACCTGCCAGTGTTGGAGACAGCTGGGTTAGTCCCAAGCAATCCATTGCAATTTCCACACTGATGAAGGTGGGGCACTGTCTCTCATTTAATGTGAACTGAAATAGTTGTTTTCCAACTGAGTGGCCTTACATGACTTTATAATTAATTTTGTAATTGGTAGAACATGTACACTCTAATGACACCAGTCAGTTGTTGGCCAGGACACAATAATGTATTTACTACCAGATTGCTGCCTTTTACTAAAACCAACAGTTCCACTTTTTGGGCACTGGATGATCCATGACTCCGTGTCAGAGTAGTATTTAATTGACTTACAAGGTTTACTCAGAAGTTGTTGGCTAGCCTTGTAAACACCACTTATTTGAAAAATCGTTTGTTGTATCTGGAGAGCTCAGTATAAATTCAGTGTGAAATATTTTTTAAATCTTTTCAGGTGTTTCTTTGCCTCCTTCCCAGGGGAAAATCATGTTCTTGTAGGGTTGTGGAGCAGTGTTGTTGCTGTTGCAGGGCACTGTTGTGTGCAGGAAGGACTATTGATGGAGTAAAGTGTGTGTGGCTATGTATATATCTGTGTGTTTTTTCTCCAGTTCTGCAAAGCTGAGATACATCTGGTGCCAAGAGCTGCTGAGGGATCACCAGTAGCTTCTAAGGGCCATGTTCAGCATAAAATAGCTGAGCACAGTGTGGTCATCCTTGTGATGGGCATGAGAAATTAGCCTTGATTTGTTGGATAAAGATTGCTTTATCTAACTGTTCAAATCTGATAGGGATAGTTGATTTCCTCAGGTGTTTTCCAAGTTTTCTGCTTTGCTGGGAGCTTCTGTTCAAAACAGTTCTTATTTCTAGTATTCATTATCTTTCCCAAGAGGGAAACCACTTTGTATTTAGCAAAAGGGTGAGGCAGAAGCACCCTTGATGAAAATGTTGGTTCAAAGCCATTTCATTACAAATTGGTGCAAGTTCCAGCAGCACTTAAGAGATTCCACTTGTAACTGTCAGCAGACAGCCTGAGTGATGTGCAGAAACCACTGGAATCGAGCTGCAAAAGTGCTTAAATACTAAAATATTACCTTTTAGTTGAGGACCTTGTGCGGTGGAAAGCAAATGAAGATGACAAAGCTGTAGGGTCTCCAGGCACAGACAGGATTTTACAATGTGAAAACCCATCTTTTGAGGATTGGACCTGCATGTATTAGGACACAGATCTGTGGTGGCTGGAGATGTCCCTTCCTGGGTGAACAGGCCCACTGTTAAGATAGAGGGAGGGTGTCCTGCTGCCTGGGATGGCAGTTTGACCACATGGATGGGTCAGGCCAGATGGGAGCAGGTTGACTGAGGGATGTTTTATCTCCCTGCTGTCCCACCAAGGTGGTGAGGTTTATATCATGCTCAGTCCTGTGGGAAGCTGTGTGCATCTGGTTTTGTGCCCTAGCTTTAAGCAGGTCTGTATCAAGCCCTCACTGGAGCACCACTCTGAGCAGTGAAGGGGACCAGGAGGGATTGCCATGAGGCAAGGAGTTTGTTAGATCTCAGCTGATTTAGCTGGTACTCACCATGCAAAGGGGGTGATATACCTGTCAAAATAGGGCCAAAGTTCTGTTCTTTGTGAAAGAGAGGTTTATGTGCTTTCCTACAGCAACATGGTCTTCTCACATGCTGTCCCTTGTGCTCTCCCAGCACCAATGCTTGGTGTCCTGGACAGACCTGGTGTAACATACCCTCTTCTCCCGAGCTATTTTACCTGCCAGCTCCGTACCCTTGTTGTGTGTGGTTTGCACAAACATTTGACATACCACCAACAGTGACAGGCATGGGTCAGACTGCAGGATTACTGCTTCCAACCCTCCAGTGACAATTTTGGTTGTGATTCACGTCAGACTGCCACCTAAGGAAAGGGAAACGGAGCTGAGAGCTTAAATATTGGCCAAAGATAAACTATCACCGTGGAAAAAATGTATTGGCTGTTGAAAGGTAAGGGAGGAGGAAGTTAACTGTGGGAAAAATACCTGGTATTTCAGATTCCAAGGTGTGAGGAAATTCTTATTTTAGCCAGTGCTAATTTGTAAATTATAAGCAGATGAATGTGACCATTGCAATTCAACAATGGCACGCACAACACTCTTGGTGGATGCCGTGCATTTCATTTCAACCACGTAACCTGCCTTGGGCTGGTTTTTAACATATCCCTTTGAGTTGAACATTTTTCTGGGAGTCTCTTTAATTTTGGGTGGCCTGCATGGATTGTAGCAATCCAGCGTGGTAGGGATGAGTAATAGGAGAGTCACTGTTATTTCTTAATTTCTTTGTCTCTGAAGACTGAGGTCAGGTACTTTGTTCTTCTGGCTGCTGTCGAAGCCCATAGTTTGATTTTTCTTGAATACGTGTATGTACGTTGAAAGCATGTTTTTGATTCCAGTAGCTTTCAAGATCTCCCTGGCAGGAATGGGTTGAAGGAGAGCTGTGGTGCTACATGACATGAGGACCTCATCTCAGTTGCGTGGTCAGCTTTTACTCCAGCAAAGTGCTCTCTTCCAGTGTTCTGGCAGAAAGTCAGCAATACTCGGTAGTTTACTGTCAAGTAAATATAAAATACAAGCAGCTTTTGTGCAAGGGGGCCCCAGTAATGCCAGTCACTCCAAACCTCTCTGTTATGGAGGATGCTTGGCCCAGGCACGAAGCCTGTTCCCAAACAGGTTGAGGCAGGGGTCTGCTATGGGTGCCTCCGGAGCAGCTGCAAAGTCCCTGTTGGAAAATTGGAGCAGTTTTTCTATAGGAATCATGCAAAGATGTAGAATTTGGAACTTGTGAGAGGTCTCTGCAGCAAGATGGTGCAGAGAAAGATGGGATGTATCTGTCTGGTGGTCTGGGCAAAATGCTGTGAAGGCTGAGAGTAGCTCTCACCTTTTTCCAAGACACTGCAATTCCTGTCCACATTCATTGCTCTTTACTCCATCCCTCTCCTAAAAAGACAGAGAAATGCAAGACTGGCACACCAGCATCTGCTTGAATACTGCCTGTGCATCTGTGTCATGGTTGTGAAATCTTATTCTAACATGTTTGTATAAACTCTCACAGCTTTGGACTAACTGTCTGCTCCTGCCAGACCATCTCAGCCGTGCTGCATCTGTCCTTGGCTTGTGTTGGGAGAGCGAATTAAATTAAATTCAAGGGGGTTGTTTCATCTTGTGTGACAGCTCTTAAATGGGAAATTTCCTTTTCCCCTTCATTTTTTGTAGCATTGCATACATATGGCCCTGCTCATCTGGCAGCTTCAGCTGAGACTGCCCAGGACTTTGCTGCGTCTCGGAATGGGGAAGTTGAATTTTTTGTGTGACAGATCTGGGAGAGATGTACCTGTTGGTTTGCAATCCTCAACCTCCTGGAAATTAATTACAGAGATTAAAGCAAAGGTCTGTGGGAAGAAACTTCTTACAGAATGTGATTTTACTCATAATTTTGCTGCAGTTACGTGGCCTTTGATTTTTTTATTTTGAAGAGCAAAAATTAATAAAAACTGTTACGATATTTCCTTGGCGTTTCCTCTGCAACAGCTCATTTATTATGTATAAATGCAGTGTTATGTGTTTCAGGTAATTTATATAATTACTCTGCCATTAAGTGTGTCTAGCTAGAATCAACATATTTAGAAAATGTGAAATTCGAGTGTCTGCAGCAGTGGTTGCCTGGTTGTGTTATATCCTGTGTGGGATTCCCGTGTGAGATCCTTCCTTTCTCTGTTTTTGTGCTTGAACCTTTGACACCAGCATGAGTTGCATTAACACTAAATGATTAAACAGGAAAAATATTTCATTGGAATGACATATATGTAAAACATGACTTCTTTAGTGATGTTATTAGAATATTTAATGTTTTCATTTCCTGGCCTCTGGGAATTCAGCTATGCAGCTTTAGCACTGCACTCCAAAGGAAACAGGGAATGGTTTCCCCCTTGTTAATTCACAGAGCTCCTTGCCACAGGGTATTACCGAGGGCCAAAATTCAGTGTCTGAGACGATGCCAGTAATTAAATATACAAGAACTGTTGGAGCAACTGAGATTAAGGCAAAAAGCCACTGAAAACAAAACACAGCCCTTTGAAATTAAGAATATTGGATGGGGTATGGCTTTATGCTTCAGGGTATAAATCAATATTAAGCTTGGATTTGGGAATAAGAAGGCTTCTCTGGAGCACATAAGGAGGCGTTGCTGTCGCTGCTCCACCCAGTGCCCTGTGCTTGATCTGGTCCAGCCGGGATGCTCTCACTGCCAGCAGTGATTAGCATGGAGCATCAAAGCATCAAAGGTTTGTAAAAGAGAAGGGATATATAAAAGAAGGATTCCTCCTTCCATTCTCCACCGTTTCTGGTATCCATGTGCAGCTCTGTTCTGGGAGCTGTTTAAATCCCAAGGCTCAGTGTCTGGTCGCTTGTTAGAACTAGATGATCTTTAAGATCCCTTCCACCCAAGTCTTTTAATGATTCTGTGGTTGTTACCTATCTGTGTTCATTCTTTCCAGGTCCATGGCTTCCACCTTACCAAAAAGATGTCAATAGGGACTGCAGGAGTGCAGAGGAATATCTGTCCCGGGTACTGATGGGTGGGAAACTCTGCTGAACTGTTTAAAGAATAATAATCTGAAATATTTAAAATACCTTTGTCTTTATGGGGTTTATGTGGCCATCAGTCATCATACTGCTGTGCTTCTGCATGAAATCACTGCGCTGGGAATATTTCTGGGTGTTTTCAGCCAAGGACTATCAGGCAGCCTGTGGATGTCCTGAATTCTCCCACACTTCCCTCTCAGCAGTTGTCCAAGACTTGGTGGCTCTTACTTCATTTAAAAAGATTGGAAACGTTGTCAAGCCAGGCTTTCCAGTGGTTTAAACATGCTTTTTGACTATGTTTTCTTTGGAGCATTTTGATTCATTAGATTATAAAACTTGGTGGATAAAAGCGGGTTGGATTCCAGCTGGCACTGATAAAAATCCCCAAAACTGTGATATTTTTTTCCTTCATCCAGTATCTTCCCCAGGTACCATTTACTTCAGACTTGGTTTTAGGAAACAATATTTTTCTGCAGGAGTTAAAACTGGTTCATTCAGCTTTTAGGCCTTTCTTTGCTCCATAGTGGTTTTTATCAGTTCCAGTCCGAGAGCACAGTGTCCTTTTCCTTGCAAGAAAATGTGAAGCTGTAGAGGGAGGGAGAGAAAGAACAGCAGTGTTATTTCCTCTCTGAAGTCATCACCTACAGAGCTGATACTGATGGCATTTTAATAGATGAGGTGCTCCCCATCCACTATTGTTCTAGAAATTCATTGTGTGGAGAAACAGGAATGTTGGAAAATAAAAAAAAATTAAAAAAAAAAATTATTTGTATTGGAAAGAGGGGGAAGGGCAGAATGTAATAAATGGGACTGTTAAATATTCAGTGATTTAAAGGGGTCTTGTCAGCCTTGTCTAAGAGCTCTTGGATCCTAATAAAATAATTCAAAAATGTTGGGGATAAACCAGCTGCTCCTCATAAAGCTCTTGTCCAGCCAAATTATCCAGGGTTTTTTAGATGTTTCCTTGATTGTATGTTTAGTTTTCCTATTTGTATTTAGAGAAGGGTTTGACTGAAACAGGATTAATCTCAGGAAATTAGGGTGACACAACCATCAGTGTAGGTGCAACAATTTGCCCTTCTAATGTGGGTGCTTTGCTTCTGTGGAAAATAATAGATCAGGCCTCAACATCTGAGCAATTGCCTGAGTTTGTTATTTAGCTACGCTGGTTTCTGTGTGTGTGAAATCTTTCTTTTCCCACAAATTTCAGCCTGTGGAGGCAGCTTTGGGGAAAGAAATTACTTCAGAGCTTTGAAAAAAACAAAAGCGCGACTTTAACAAATTTCGTCTTGGCCAAAAGCATTTAATACCAAGGATATTGTAAATGCTTTCTGTTGGAATGGCTCCCTCTGGCCTGCTAATCTGGGAGCAATTCAGGCATTTGCTCCTGACCTTACCCCCTTCCTGGAGATCCGAGCGCTTTGCTCATGAGAGTGCACGACGGGGGAAGGCGGGGCTGGTAGAGCTGTTGTTTTCCAGAGGAAATGAGGTAATGTCACTTTTGGTTGGAATTACAGGCTCCTAAGGTGACGCTCCTCAGAGAGGAAAAGCAGCTGATGAGGGGTCTTGGAGGTGCCTTGAATGTTTGCATGATTTCTTCTCTGCCAGCAGCGCAGGCTGGCTGCAGCTTGATATGAGTTGGCAATGGGTAATTTTATCACTTAACAACCTTTGTTTGTTTACTGGAGGCAGATACATCCTCTGGGATTAATTCACCAAGGTTGCACCTGCAGGACTCAGGGCTGTGAGATCCCTGGGGCGTGGGGAACGTGGCCCTTGGTGTCCGTACAAACCATGGTGTGATGTGGTTCCACCTTATCTGGGAGCCTTCAGCCTGTATCCACTACAGATCTTGCATAATCTGCATTTTTATGGTATTCTTTAAGAGGATCCTGATCCTGGCAGTGATGGACCATGGCTGCATATCCAGGCACCTGTATCGACCTGGTGGATGGGTTTCCACCTGCAGAGCCCCGTTGCTTCTGTGCTGTTTAGGTAGTGAGAGTGTTTAAAGACCTTTCAGCCTTGGCAGCAGTGTGCAGGCAGCACTGAAGCCAAAGACAGGCCTCCTGCAAATGGCAGCTTTGGGAGCTGTCAGGAGTTTTTGGTATCTGCAGCACGTCCTTGCTTCTGCTGTGGCAATGTGCTCCTTGGGACCGTTCTGGAGGCTGGGGCTCACTGGGGAGAGCTTTTGTTCTGCTGGAGATAGCCATGCCAGTTTGCCCCCAGTCTATTTAAGTGGTCAGCTTCCTTTTGTTGTTGTTGTTTTCTCCTTTTTTCCTCCCCATATGTACAGTTTCAGTGTTAGTGGAGCAAGGCGGTTTTATGTACTTGGTTTTTGGAACTAATGAAAACTTAAGAGTGTTCTTCCCCTGAGCCCATGGCAGCCAGGCAGCACGGTGCAACTCTTGGAAGGAGCTGAGTGTGTGATGGTGCATCTGGGATGTTGGAGTGTTTAGGTCTGTTTGTCCTCAATTTGCTCCAGATTAACCAGGCGTCGTCAGCATTTTCAACCAGCCCTTGGCCTTTTGATGCAAAGCCTCTGCACGCCCTGTGACCTGGGCAGGGGGCACCTTCTGCAGCACATCACTTGTGAAGGCTCAGGAAAGGTTAACAGAACTGTTTATCCATTTTTTTGCTCAATTTTTTACTTCTTCCTGCCTTTCCTGTACTTACACAGCCACTCAGCCTATGGGGGGAGAAAAAAACCCACAACAGGTTTCCTTGCAGTATTGGTTTGAATGTTCTGGAAAACAGGAATCGTGAGTCATCAGTCCCAAATTAACACTTGTGTGCGAGGCTGAAATGACATGTAAGAGATGGGTCACCTCTGGAGACAGGAAGAGTGGGGTATCACACTCATAACTCTCAAGGCTGCAGTTCAGTTTGTCTCGGCTCTTCCGTTTATAAAATCCTCATTGGAGAGGCTTGTAAACACCTCTGTGTACTTTAGTCTCACTCTGGAATCAAGGGTTTCAGCCTGGGAACGGGTTTTAAAAACAAACAGCCCTCTCCCGTGGCTCTTACACTTTAAAACTTGTCGCGTAAAAGTTCCTTTACACGTCCTTGGAGCTTGCAGAGATCAGCAGTTTCTGCGGGAATTTGTTCTGCCAGGTTTCTTTAGCAAAGTGTAAATAAAAGCCATGGGCTTGAGATGGATTTCTGGATTTTAAGGTCTCAAGGGTCTGGTTCTGACCTATTTGCTGGCATTAGGAAGAACATGTTTCTCTGCATATCCCAGGAAATTTTTGCCATTTGGAAGATTTTGGTTTTCCTTTTTTTTTTTTTCCCCTCTCCCTTCTTCTTTTCCTCATGTACCTACCTTTGCTAGACCCTGCCTTCTTTCCAGCAAATGTGCTGAGGTAAGCTGGACCATAATCTCTTCCATCAAAGCCACTTGGAGTGGTGGGAGCACACACAGGCAGGCTGAGGGCTCCTTTAATCCTCTCATTTGCAGAATCATCTCTGCTTGTGTAATTGTCCTCATCTACACATGCTGATGGAGCCAGGAGAGGTTATTCCAGCCGTCCTTAATTGCCTCCTGTGACAAGGAGCTCTTTCTGCCCCAGTGAAGGGGTATCTTGGCCAAGTAAAGGCCCCTGTCACTAATTCAGTCCTCTCTCAATAGCTCCACTCAGGTACTGTGTACTGTTGTTAGACACTGCTGGCTTTGGCTTCTTTTTTCTTTTGACAGAATAAGAATAGAACAGTATTTATACACCTTTTCTGTCCATCCTGAGATCATTATTTTTTTCTGTAGTGCTTGATCTTTGTTTTTTTGGTGATCAGCATTAACCTGAAGGGCATTGATTGAATCAGGCCTTGGAGTCCTAATTGGTTGATGTTGTTTAAGAAGTCAAAAAAAGGCCCAGAACCTACCAAAGTTAAACCCAAGTATCCCAAGTCAACATGAAATTCCTCCTTCACTGAAATATGGTTTGGAAAAATATTTCACCACTACAACTCCTTTCAAGAGATTGACCTTGGATTGTTAATCTTAAAAATATGCAGTGCAGATGAGTTTTTTTTTCCTAGAGAGTGAAGAAATGCCACGTTTCTGAAAAGACCTCCCTAGAATTAAGGGAAACAAACCCAAAACCCAGTGTGGATGATAAATGGAGTACAGGCTAATCTAGGAGTGACAAGAATTTCATGCCATCAGAATCAGCTTTATTTTGTTAATTTGCCTTTCTTTTTTTTCCCCTTGCTGCCCCATTACTCTTGTTGCAATTTGCTATCCATCACACTGTGTTGTGTTAGTAAGTGCTTGAGTTCTGTGTGAGATGATAAAGCTGCAGCCTTGGAAGCTGAAATGCTCCATGTTTCGCCTCTGCTAATGTGCCTCATACCCACACTTCATCCCAGCTGCTCGGCCTGGGTGGCCTGAAACCCCCTGCTGAGCATTTGGGACAATCCACTTTCTGGTATCTCAGAAAGGGCCACCGAGGTGCCAGTTTAGTGTCTGCTGCCACGTGGACAGGCAGGATCAGGTTGGATCCACGTTGGATGAGCAGCCCTCTGCCCAGCCCTGCCTCCCAGAGCAGGGATGAGTCCAGCCTCTCAGGAGCAGAGATGGTCACTGCTTGGACCATTAAAGGAACGGGAAAATGCCACTTTGGATGCTGGAGATGGGCTTTGAGGGTTCAGCTGGGCTACAGCTGGAACTGCCTCAGCTGCTTTGAGGTGGTGGGTGTGCCACTGGCTGGCCACGTGCAGGGGAGAGTTCTGCATCCAAAGTGCAGTTTGTGGTGGATGATTTCAACCATCCAACAGAAAGCAGACAGCTCTTGGTCGGGCGAGAGTGCCCTCCCTGCTTGGCCTCTGGACACTCAGCCATTGCTGCACACTTGGCAGCACAAACCCACTTTCATCTCTCCCACTGTTCCTGTTTTGGTAATCTGCTCTTCCTAAATACGTTTTCTATAATTACATTTTTGCTCCCAAACCCTGTGTAACAGGCAGCTCTCCTGAAAGTGGAGGAGTAAAAGAGGGGCTGCCTGTGCTCCTGGACGCAGAGGTGGGGATGAACAGGACATGTGGGATATCTCCAGTAAAAAATGGAGTTAATGGAGAAATGGAACTGAAACCAGACACGAGCAGATTGGCAGGAGGAAGGTGGTCAGCAGAGGAAACAAAAGCTTTTGAAGCCAAGGCATGAAATAAAGGAGAGCTCGCTTGCCACAGCATGGCTGTGCATTCCGGAGAAGGAAGATGCCAAATTCCCAGTCCTCCTTGGGAGTGATGTGCAGAGCTGGAGGGGTCAGAGGGGTCCAAGGAGAGGCTTGAGGGGCTCCTTGGGCGGGGGTCTGACCCCCAAAGTGGGGTCTGCAATCCCCAAAGGCCTGTCAGACAGCTGGGTTTTGTAATGTTCTTCCTTGGGCTGACAAAGAGAGAGGTTTGAGTAATATTGTTCTGCTTTTTAATTAACAAAACATATGTTTCTCTAAATGCTTTTTGGGGGAGGGGGTGTCAGTATTTGTTAAGGTTCTTAGTGATAGTGAAGATTGGAGGTGACTAATTTCTAGAGCATTTTGTCTTCTGCTGGCCAGAGCTAAGGCAGGAAACAGGGTTTGTCATGGCATTTACTGCTGGCAGTTCCCAGATGTTACCCTGTTAAACAGCACATACTTTCCAGTTATGTTATACAAAAAAAGATGAGGAAATTTTTGGAGTATTTATCAAGGAGTTTTATTTTCAGTTTTTCTTTCTCAGTTTTGAGTACTGTTTTTGAAGGATTAAGTTTCTGTGGAAGAATAATCTGGGTTTTTAGTACCTTGAAACGCACAAATAATGTGACACCAAAATAAAGATATGGGGTGGCTTAAGGCTCTTGGCTTTGTGCAAGGGTGTTATGGGAATATGGTGCCTGATGCCAAGCACTTGCCTATGAGAAGGTTGATATAGAAGAGGGAAGAGTTAATGTCTAATGAAAGGGGAAACCTCGAGGGAGAAGGTGGAGAATTTCTGTAACAGAAGTAGTAGAATTTCAGCTCTTGCAAAAATAGACAACCAATAGGGGGGTAAACAGGAGAGGATAAAACATTTCAGCTGCAACTGGAAAAGCTGTGTTTGCTGGGGAGAATTTTAGATATGTTAGACGATGCCCAGAAAAAAAAGTAAATGAGAAGCAGAGAAAGGAAACTTAAATAAGAAATGTTTTCCTTCCCATCTATCTTGTGCCAGATCCCAGTTTGATTTCTGTGTGCACCTGCAACCCGGTTCTGGCTAATAAATATCTGAGTAGGCAAAGGTCTGCTGGAATGGAAACACTGGGAAATTAGAATTTTTTATAATGCTGATTTATTTGGAAGACTGGTTTTAAGTTTTTAATGTGCAAATGCAGTTCTGAATATATATGGGGTGCTACACATGTATATTAACTGTTTCCACCATATTATTTCCTATTTGTAATGCTCAGGGCCTTGTTAAAATGGGTTTTATGGAAATGCTTGTTCACACATTTTTAGAAAATGGACATGCATGTAATTGCCCATTTCAAAATGAAGATAAAAATGGCAGGTTTGCAATGCAGTGTAACAGAAGTCTGTGTTTGGGGGTTTTTTTGTGGGTTTTCGTTTAGTGTGTGTTTTTTTCCCCTCAGTTAGAGCCCTGTGCAGCCCCTGCCTTTGTTCTCCTGGCTCTCTCAGTCATTACTGTTTACATCTCCAGGTTATAAGAAAACAGTCAAATGCTGTGGTCATTCATCTCTGAAACCTTTAATGAGCTTATCAGGAAAGAACTATAAATATATATTTTGTACATCTCTTGCATTGGGAGATGCTTCCTCAGGCCATGAATAATTAGGTTGGCCCACCTAAGCTAATTACAGACTGTCTCACCATTCAATATACCCTCTGGGTAACGTTGTTAGGACTCTATTGCCAGGTTAATGAGTTCTGTCTGTAGCCTAAATATTGTGTTGGCCTTTGCCACCCTGATCAAAAATTCACTGTATGGGACCTTTTGCTATGCCAAATTGTGACTTGTTTGCTACTAAGAGCATCATCTTTCCTCCTTCTTGAATGATGAGCTCAGAGGGACAAGGCAGATCTTGCCTTGATCAGGCACTTTGGAGTCCATCCCTCGGCTCAGCAGCACGACTGTAAAAGCTTCTTTGAGAGTCTGTTGAGTGGCAAGGTGGAAGTGAGCGAGTCCTCCATGTCCCTGGCAAATTTGATCGTTTGTGCTTCTGCTGTGATTACCTTTCAAATCTGTTCAGTGTTGTCTGGCAAACTTAACTCACCCGCTTATCTTCAGGAAAACAAATGTACCAGTTATTGCCTACTAGAAAATGCGAGTTGAGCTGCGTGGTTTTTTTCTTTTCAGTGGGCTTGCTGTGATTTTGTTTTGACAGATTGAGCTGTGTTTCACTTTGCTTTCATTTTTCACCCTGTCAAAAGAATTTTTAGTGCATTTTTTTTCCCCCCCTTTCCCTGCCTCTTGCTGTCTGTGTGGATCAGTGCACTGAAGCGGTGACTCCCTCTCCTCTGCATTGCTGGTCTGCAGCTTCTCGTGCTGCAGAGGCCTGAGCTGAACCTTCCTCATGGGAAGCTTGGGTCAAGCCTTGGCCATCTCAGTGGGCAGCATCTGCCACGGGCAGGGCATGCAGGAGAGGTGGTAGGGGTGGGTGAGCCTCCAAGTGGGAATGTGTTAAGCCGAATGAAAGTTTGCTTATTTTTCACTTGACTTGTGCTGTGTTTCTCCTGACCAGCTCCAAGGAGCAGCGTGCCTTGGGCTGGATCATCTGTGCTGCTCAGGGTCAGCTGTGCGCAGTCTGCCTCGGTGTTGCAGAGAATGTAGGACAGTTGCTGTTCCCATCTGCAGAGGATGGCTTGGTGAAGTTGGTGTGTGTAAGAGTTCAGGGGTTTGGCTCCCACTCCTGCCCTCAGCTGAGTTACGCCCCTTCACAAGCCCGCATGCAGTTACTGTATTAATCTCAGGAGGCTTCATGCTGATGTTCTGAAGTGTTGCCATGCTGGAAGAAAGCAGCTGTGTAACCAGAACAATTAGAAAATGGGAGGGTTCTCATCAAGCTCGCTGGAGTATTGGCATAGTTAAGCTGAGCTGGTGCTGCAAGGTTTGGTGGTAAGTGAATGTCTGAGTGACACTGATTCAAGCAAGGAGAAGTTGAAGTCAGGTTTAAGTGTGCCAGCTGTGGCATCAGTCTCTGAACAGCCTCAGCAATGGAGCCTTGGGAGAATGGAGCGTGAGGGACAGTGTAAATCCTTGGTGATGATGTGGTCCCTGCCCTGGGGACCCTCTGCTCCAAGGGGAGCAGTACAGGGATATGGCCAGCACTGCAGCACGTGTGCTGGTGGAAAACAAGAGGTGCCAGGTCCCTCCTTCACTGAGGGCAGCCTGGGTGTCACATACACATCTTGGTTTGTTCTTTTTATCAGCAAAATGCCCTGTGTACACGGAGCTTTCCCTACCCATAAAGGCCCCAGGTCCCTGCTGTATTCTCTGCAGCAGCAAGTATGTCTGAGTCCTATGGGTCAGTGGTGGGACTGTAGTGGCACATTGGTCCCGTGTCTCTCACTGCCTTGGGATGTATTCTCCAGGGACCAAATACTGCTTCTCTGCCTGCAAGGAGCTGAAGGGATCCTGATCATGTATCAAATTCTTAAGTACTTTTTTTTTTTTTTTCAAAGCTTGGATTCATTTCTTTTGGATGCAACTTCCCGTGTTTTATGGGCTATATATGCCATTCCTGCCTGCTTAATATTTCATTTCTTGAGAAGTTCGGTCGCGATGCAGTGACCGGCAAGTCTGGCTCTACTGTGAAGTCTTCCAAATTCTCCCTCAGTCTCTAGAAGTGTACTTGGGACAAGCAGAGATTTATTTGCATAACTGGTCAAACAGAGGTTACTGTGAAATAAAATACATGCATGTGCTCCTCTCGGCCTCCCCCGATGCCGGGTCAAGGCTGGCTTATTTTTTCTGGGTCCTCCCATTGTCAGAACCTCTCAAGGATCTGGGCTCTGGTCCACTTGCTGTCAGTAGTAGTTTACTTTGCTTCTCAGTAAATTGTCCAAGTTTGCAAACCTCCCCTGAGGCTATAGTATGACAGCATCCCTCACGTGATGGGTCTGGTAGTAGGAAAAAAAAAAATCTGCTTTCTTGTAGTGCAAACATACAGCCCGTTCAATTATGTATGAGTGAAGTGTTCAAAGGATGCAAAACCTTTGAAACTGGCTCAGGTGTCTCTTCTCCCTCCACCCCCTAACTCCCTGATGCTTTATCGCAGTGGTGGGGTGAATTTGTAATTCGCTGGATGAAACAGAGGGAGAGAATGATCTGGAGAAACCAAACCAGGGCTGTACAGAGATAATGTTTCTGGCTCGGGTGGTCCTTGAGGCAGGTGGAGTACTCTTTGGGGAAGTACTGCCATGCCCTTGTCCTCCTCTGGGATTCTTCCTGAAGGAGTTACAGCTGCTGTTCCTTGAGATGGAACTATGGAATGGGTGGACATGGGGTCTGACAACCTGTGGCCATTCTTCATAGACAAAATGAAGCGAGTGCCTTGAAGCAAGACAGCAGTGCCTGAGTGATACAGAGCTCTGTTAGAGCTCTCTGAATGCCTATGAAACCATCAGGTTTCCCCTTCAGTCCTGACCCTGAAGTGTGCCCAGGCAATTTCCCTCTCAAATGTCCCTTCAACTCAGGACCCAGCGTGGGGGTTGTGCTTGGATCTGCTGTGTGAGGTGCTTTGGGCAGGGCCTGAGGACAGGCTGAAGTGAGGGACTCATCTCCTGGAAGATCTCTACCTTCAAAACATGGATGTTCATTGGCATGTGCCCTTCCTGCCTATCCTGGTCCTCTCCTGTCTCCGTAAGTTCCAGCCAAAATACTGTCCTTGAGCAGTGAGGTGACACTGGAGAAGGTGGCTTGACAAGTGTATTCAAGGACCAGTGTACTCATCCTCTGTGGCTTATTTCCAGACCCATTTCTCTCTGGGCTGTTGGTTGAGAGATTTGCTACCATGATTCCCTTCCCTGATACTGTAGAGAGACTGTAGATGAAAGAAAAGTAGGGTTAAAAGGGGAAAAATACCTTTTTCCACTCCTTCCCTTTGAATGTAAAATGCTTCATTCTGCCTGGAGTTTAGCTACAGGTTACATTTAAAGTGTTTGTGGAAGCTGAAAGTGGTTACACTGCTAGCTTTAAAGAAATAAAAGCAGTGACTTGAGACAGCGAGATAGGAGAGAGAGTGGCAGTGAGGTTGTAACTGACTTATTTATTGCAGCCTTGAGAGCCAGAAGTATTACAGAGGACAAAATTCCTATAATGTTTATATAAGGCTGTAAGAAATTGATTACAGCTCAGATATGTTTTGTTGCACGCTGCTGGGAGGCATCATAAAAGTCATGCAACAAAGTTTTGAACATCATGTTACTACTGGTCCGCTCGAAAGCCTCATTTGACACAATGAAAACCTTTCATTTGTTCTTCTTGCCAGTTCCAGCTGTAATTGTTTCCAACTTCTGTGCGTAGCTGCTTGCAGGATTCAGCTTTTTCAGGCTGCAGTACTTCGGGGGGGAATTGTTTCTTCTATTTTTAATTAATTAAAAAAAAAAAAAAAAGAAGCTCAGGATTTTGCAAAAGCATTTCCCCCCAGAAGTGTTTTCCTGGACTTATTTTTTCTAATTTGTGTTATTTATCCTCTTCTGACATACTAAGAGGTTTGTGAAAGCTTTCCTAATGTTATTCCTAATTTATCCCACCTAATCCCATTCTCCCTCTGAACTGTGCAGGGCTTGGTGCACTGGTACAAGGTGCCCAGCAGTGGCACTGGGAGAGGGCAGCTTTCCTGTAGCCTCCTCCTTTCCTGCAGCCTCCTCCTGCCCAGGACCAAGCCCTGTACTTGCACTGTTGTCCTCGAGGATGTTGGGGGTCCTCAGCAGTGGCTTGGACCCCTGGCCACCACCTTCTTGCAGCTTCAGAGCGAGTACAAGTAATAGATCTTGTAAAGACTTATTTGGGTTTTGGCATTTATGACGCTTTACAGCCAGAAATTCATCTCTCCTCTCGCTGTCCTTCCACCTGCCCAAGGCAGTATGTAATAAATCTCAGTGTCTCTGAGCATCCATAAGCCACTGCTGGTAAATGAAGTTACTTTCACCTGTTTACATTCTGATGTTCCCTCAGTGAATGTGCATTAAATTGTTTTTCAGTTGGATCCCCTCTAAATAAATGGCATCGTGTGTCCCTTCAGGAACTGCGCACAGCAGTAGAATGAAAGCCATAAAAATAAAATACATGGGTTGCTTGTGTGCAGCAAGACTAAATCTGACAATAAAAGAGACACAGGGGTGCTGTCTTTCTGTTGGCCACCTCAGGGCCCTGCAGGGCTGCTGGAGGGTGTGCTGGAGCAGGATAGGTTGCTCATGGTGATGGTGAGCGATCTGGGGCAGGGACTGCCTAACAGTTACCCTGGAGTTGAGTTCATACCCGAGACCACACTGCACACAGTGCCTTGCCCTTGCTTTTTGGGCATAACTTACAGCCAGCTATAGATGCTCATTTAGCCTTTGCTTGGCAGAGGTTTGCCTGCACAGCAGACAAGGTGGTTTGAGGTTATGAAGCCCCCTTGCTGTTTGCCACTGCTGTTTCAAATGAGGATCGTGTGTGGGGGGGTGGGAATGCTGACAGGCTGTTTCAGCACAGGTAGAACGGGTTTGGTCCAAACTGTTAGTCAACAGCTGGGTTCATGTGTTGCTGCAGCTGTTCTTAGCACACATCTGCCCATGCTCTTTATGTTACTTCAAGGAGAAGTCTGATAAGCTGGACACAGGGTTGCTGAGCTGCACAAAAGCAACTGTAAAATTGCTTGCCTGCTAATTTTAAGGCATTGCATTTATTCTGCCACTGGCATCGATGAAAGCAGCACTTGCCATTTGCCTTCTAGCAGATGCCTGTGATGGAGCAGCAGAGAGAGGGATTTGAATTGCCATTTCTAGCTTCACTGATGATAGAGAATGGAAGGAGTCTGGATCTGACGTTCTCTGAGCAATCATCCCACCAGATCTCAGAAGACAGTAGCAAAGTGCAAATCCCACTCAGTCTGTTCCCACCAAGAAGGAAAGTCAGTGTGGAAGCACATCTAAAATAGCTGCAGTCATAAGGAGAGGACAAAATAATATGACTCTCAGACAAAAACACTCAAGTGTCTTCACTTTTTATTGTTGTTATTGTTTTTATTATTATTTTACTGTTAAGTGCTGAGTCCCTTTGGGCCTTGTCTGACTGTGGAAGGAACTGTAAGACATTCAGCACATCTGATACTTCCTATGTACAAGATCCAAGCATGGATTTGAGTGCCTGGTACCTCTAGTAAACATCTTGATTCATGTAAAGTAAGCTTAGAACAACAAAATTAGAATCAGATGCTCCCTATTTTTTTTTCCTTCCCTGTTTCAGTCCTAAGCCAAACGATTTACTGTGGAATACAGTTGAATTGCTTGCTTTTTCTCATAAAACAGATATGCCTTTGTTCCTCTTTTGGATTGATGCTTTCCTTAGTTCTGTGTTGTGGCTTAGCTATGCCCTCCTTTCTCTCTTGATCTTCTTGATTTTTCTCAGAGCACGTGCACTGGTCTCAAGCCTTCACTACCGGCTGATGGAGTTCTCCTTTCCATGCCTCAGGAGCCTGCTGCATAGGCAGTGGAGATACACTGATAAAATCCTTGCTTTTGTGCTAGAATTGGTGTTTTGTTTTGATACAGTATGTATCATTTCCCATTTGAAACTGCTGTTATTGTATGGTTGGAAAAACCCTCTTACTTGGCATTGGCAGAGGAAGCAGACTTTAAAAGGGAAGAAAAAAAAATACTCTAATTTAATAAGCAGTATTTTGGGGTTCCTTTTGTTACGTGCTACCTTTTGAACTCTGCAAACCAACATGCAGATCTAATTCACAAGAGCGTCACCGCGTTGAGCCGCACAAGTAAACACTTTAAATGGGAGGAAGCACCTGCGTGTCGCTATTGTCTCTCTTCTTCCATTAGCAAAAGTCTCGGGGCTGACTCCGTCCAAGCCAGACGTTCCAGTCAGCGGGAATCCACAGGCGCTGGTGTCAGGCAGAAGGCAAACCTGGCTGCCCTCGGGCTGGAGCAGTGAGAGCGCGTCGAGGGGATGGAGGGGAGCGTGGGCGTGGGCACCCGCACACGGGTGGGCTGCCGGGCGCTGGCACATCGCCTCAGCCTCAGCCCTGGCAGAGCGGGCTGCCAGGAGTACAGGACTCGGCAAGGTAGGGCTGTGCCTGCAGCTGTTGGTGGGGCTGGGGAGGCTGATGAACCCTGAGGGCAGCAGCGCTCTCAGCACGTGCAACGCTCTGAAATTATCGCTGTGGTCCCACTCGTGGGGTTTGTGTAACCAAATGTTGGACTTGGTTGCTTTCCTATTGAGTTTATATGCTTTTATGGACAGGCACCGTTCCTTGTGTGTCATTGTTACAGATGCAACCTGTAGCAAATTTACAAGAGAAGGTTAAGAACTGGAAGAGCTTGCTTGAATAGAAGAGCCTTAAAGGCAAAAAAATCTCTTTAGTTTACCCAAGACAGGTCAGGAGGTGACTTACCATGACCTAAAAGTATCTGCAAACAGAAGATCTTTGCTAGTATAAAACTTCTTTTGATTTAGGAAACAAAAACCTAAACAAGTTCATTGACTTGAAGCTAAATTTGGGTAAGTTCATCTTAGAAAATACTAGGATGGATTTTCTGTCTCCATTGCTGGGTTAGTATCATGGTCTGTGTCTAATGAGAAATTGTGGGAAGCAGAGAAATTGCAGGATAAAGTGCTCAGTGTTGTAGAGGAAACCTTGTTAGAGTAGTGTCACTTTGGGATTTTTAGGTTTTCAGTCTCTACATGTTTGGTGGTGATGGTGTAGTACTTGGGGAGTTGGGACTACATCTTAATTTATTGAATGCTCATTTATTGAAGTTTGAGATGCCTTTGGTGAGATGTTAGTAATTATTTTATTAATCCTAACATCAGTTTCTACTTAGGAAAAATTGTCTTTGTGCCCTCTAGTGGAAAAATTATTTACTTGAAGGCTTCCAAATTAGGGGAAGTTGTTGCAAAAAAAGGTGGAATGTGTTAGCAAAGGCATAGAGGAGGAAAACAAGGCTGGAGAGATGAAGGGGTTGCAATAGGTGGATGTGCTCTGTGCTTCCTCTGCTTCGGTCCCCACAAAACTGTGGTGCTGATGACATACCCAGACGAGGGGCTTGGTCAAATAGGGGAGGAAAGGAAATATCAGTAGAGAAGAGATTATCCAATACTCACATCCGCTGGACTTGGTGAAATTATTCCAGGTATAATTACAAGGAAAACCTGGTCTGAGCAAGCTCTGAACACTGGGCAGTCACTGGATGTGGTGGAGAAGGAAGAGGAGCACAGCAAAGCCCTCTCCAGACCTTCATAGGTCTGACCCTGATTCTTCAAAAAAGTTCCAGAGCACTTTGTACATAGCAGAGAGGAGGATGGGATCCAAAAGAAAAAAGCTGACTTAAAAAGAAAAACAAATAGGAAAATCTGTCCAGCTTCCCTCCTTAATTGGATAACTCGTTAGCATGTGAGGAGGGTTGCTGAGGCTTGGGAGCAGAATCCAGATCATCTTGGAACAACAAAACCAACGGGGCACCAAGATGATGAGGTGCAGGGAAGAGGAGTGTGCAGAGGTGGCTCTGAGGGAGCAGGAGCTGAATGACCAAGTGCAGTGGGCAGGGTGGTACGTGGTGATGGGAGCTGTTGTGGATGAGCAGCTCAAACAAGCCAACAGCATCAAGAGGTTTGAGGAAAGGAGTGAAATCTCTCTCTGAGTCATCATTACAGAAGCTCTGTGTGTAAGACAGGGCTGGTAATTGCTTCCTGCTGCACTGAGGGGTGCAAGGCAGGAGGAGAACAGTCACGCTTGCAAGTCTGGAGATGAACTGCACAAATGGGAAGCTCGGCAAATGAGGCCAGAGAGGAATAGCTGAAGGACTTGTATTTGGAAATATAAGCCTGAGTGCAGGCAATACCTTTTCTGATGCATAAAAGATTTCTGTGAAAAGGATGATCACCAGCTTTTAGTTCCCACTGGGGAAAATTACCTTGGTTTACCTGAAAAAAATATTCAAGGTGCAGATTGGGAAAGAGCTTCTCACTAAGAGGTAATGAAGCAAGAGCAAAAGAAATTGTGAATATGCTTGACTGGAGGATTTTCAGAGCAGTTAAATCAGTGCCCCGTGCCAGTGGTGTGATTTCTCCCCCACTCTGTTGCCTTCTGTCCATTCACCCACCATACAGGGTCTATTTCACTCATTAACCCTCCAAGTTGGACTTTTTATTTCTGTTGCTTTCAGGGGCCAGGGGTCAAAACCAGTAGCAGTGTTGTAGGCTATTCCATGGCTTTGGGATATAAATTCTGCTCTCAGTGCAGTCATGAAAACTTCAAACATGGATGTAGATCACAAGAAGTTGCTGCTCTCCCATAGATCTTTCCTTTCCTCTCTCTGTTTTTTTCTGGAGCTGCTCATTTGGGATGCTATGAGAGCAACAGATGTGAAGGCAGTGGAGTCCCCACACCCCCCTCCCACCACTGTCATCCTCCCTTTCCTTGTGCTGAACTGTCATTCTTGTTTATTTTGGTTTGAATTACAATTGCAAAAACTGTTACAGTGTTGTTTGTTTGCTATTTCATGAGTCACTGTTTGTATTTGCAGCCATTCCCATTTCCTTTCCTATTCCTCTGTCTTAACTTACAGCCACAGTTCTCCTCCCAGTGTCTTGGAGCCCCTTCTATTTTAAGTCTACGATGCTCAGCACTCCTGTGAGTGCAGGGAAAAGCAAGCTGACAGGGAAGATTCAGGATGACCCTTTTCTTTTTTTTTCTTTTTTTCCCTTGTTTTTCTCTTTCTTCTGACATTTTGCAAGGGTCCTTGTTCAAATCAAAAGATACCTTGGAGACTCCTTCCCTGAGATCTCTGTGCTCAATTAGTCCCTATCTCATTTCTATCAGGCAGTGAGATCGATACTGCTTTTTCTGGCTTGAAAATTTCAGGCAAGGAGGAAAAATCACGTTAAAAAGGCCTTCTTTGAAGTTACTGAGATGCCCATGTGCAATTCCAGGACCTGCTGTCATACTGGCATGTGTTAATCCCTTCATATGAATTGTCACTGGGGTGGAGAGTCTGGCATCCTGCACAAGATCATAAGTTTGGACTGATAGGGGCTGACCAAACTGACCTCAGAGAGGGGCTGTGGGTGCTCTGGGTGGATGGGGAAGAGGCTCTCCCAGTTCTCATGGCCTTGTGCTTCTTCCTGCTCCTGGTGCATTTTGTTACCAACCAAGGAAATCCTACGGCTCCTTGTCTTTGAAATCTGAAAGGTAACGGCTTGCGAGTCTCTCTGTATACTTGTCAAGGAGAAACAGGCAATTTATTTGTGTCAGCTTAATGGAGCCTCAGCTTACAGAGCTCCATGTGGGAGAATTAACGATGGGTCCTGAGCCTGTCTCAGGTTGTCCAGAAGCTCAGCAAATGTTTGACTGTGAATCCACTATAAAATAGCTCCAAGCTTCTTGTGCCTCAATTAGCAGCCTTGATAGAGAGCAGGCAAGCAGGCAGGTTTTCAGGTATAAAATGTCCATTTTGACTCTTTGAGTGTTCTCAGGTGGCCCATGGAACGTAAATGTTTTACTCTATTTGTAATGCAAAACTGTTTAATTATCTCCAATTCATAAATCCCTAGTTTGGTACTTGAGAGCCTGCAAGAAAATGCTCATCTTTTAGTGGGTAGTAATCAGTGTCAGAGGAAATGGGGAATAGATGGTGTGTTTTAAATGGTGTCAGCTCCAGAAACTGGAATGTATAATTTAAGTCACTTACATTTAATCATCCTTTAAACACTGAATTCCAGCCTCTGCTGCTTGTGTCGCAGGAAGCTGACAGCTTTTTAATGCCACGATGGTAACACTTGAAACTTCCTTAAGCTGCTGTAGGCTCTGATGTGGCTCTTTACATCACATATTGGTGCATCCATGGCTGGTTCTGTGAGCCTGGCTGCAGGTGAGTACAGGACTTGGGCTCTGCTGTGCCCCCTTAGCCCCAGTTTTGGAAGTCTCCATTGTTTTACCTTTTTACGGAGCCGTAACATCTGCTGTAAATACCACGGCAAATGTAACAGCTGTTGAGGGTGGGATTATGGATCTGGGGTCTGTGTATAACAGCTAAACATATTCTAGCAATTCAGCAGGTTGAAAAATAAAGCGGATCAAGCTGTGTGCGTCGTACTTGGGATCTGCGCGGCGGGGATGTTTCCTAGTGGAGCGAAGTTGTGCCCACTTCAGTCTGGGATGCAGTGCCTGGAATTGGGAAGCTTTGATTTCCTTCATTTCAGCAAGGAACTGGAGCCATGTGGGATGCAGCAGGTCCCAATCCTGCCTGGGAAGCAGTTGTGACCATGTGTGGGGGGCTTTTGCAGCTTTCCTTGGGCTGCTGGTGACACACACACAAGACACTTGATATTCACTTCAGTGGCAATGTGCGTGATTTAAACCTGCATATGTGTATGCATATGCAAATACATGTATGCATATGTAGAGAAGACTGCAAGCATTTTTAAAAAGCAGCTGAGAAGCCCTGTATGTGTCTGGGATCATGTGGGATTGTGATCCCCAGCTGCCTCCCCTCCGCCTGCTCCCTCACCCCTGCCCCCACAGGCACTCTGGCTGTGGACGAAATAATTTAATGCAATTCTTGCTCTTGGCGACTGGTTGATGGCATTAAAGGAGTGAGTGGAATTTCATCCATAAAAAAATACATCAGGGCTGCTGGGGAGTGAACCCCACAAAAGGGGTTAGGAGCAAAGGGAGCTCTGAGTGCAGAATCAGTCGCCTTTATTTGCAATTGCACGTGGGGTCGGCATTAGAGCAGACTGACTGCCTACGTGGGCAATAGGTGGCTTTTGTTGTGCCTGGCAGTCAAACGATATGGTCTTAAATTAGAAGCTGCCACTTCTATTTAGAATAAAACTTGCTTTTCTGCGTGTGTATGAAAAGATGAGCGTCTCGAGGCCGCCGAGCTCTACGGGATGTGCACCGGATTTGCCAAGGAGCCCATTAGTGCTTGCGGAGGTTAACGGCGAGGAGGGGGCAGCGGGGAGGAACATCTTAATGAGAGAGGGTGAAGAGTTGACGCAAGGACACGGAGCGCTCGGAGGATGCGAGGACACGGAGCGCTCGGAGCCACCTTCTGCTGTGGGAAGAATCCGGCTGTCGCTGGAGGAGCGGCACACGTGGGCAGCGGGCGGCTGGGCGCTCCTGTCGCCGGGAGGAGGAGGAGGTTTCCCAGCCGCCTCTCCCAGACTCTCCTGCAGCGTTGGAGGCAGTTCGGATGTGGATCATGAGATGATGGAGGAGCTTCGGTCCTTTCCTGCCCGCAGCCACCAAGTGAATGAGCCACACAGGAGAGAAGAGCTGCTGTTGACTTTGCTTCCCTGGACCTCAAAAGTCCCAGGTCAAGCAGTACAGGAGGATAACAAGTTCAGCCTGAGCTGTGGGAAGGGTTTTGCTCCCACATGACAGCCCAATAAATGGTGGGAAAACAGCAAATGGGTGTCAGCCAGTGGCTGAGTCCAGCACAGCTTGGGGCAGCCTTGGGGCTGCTCCCATGGGAGCAATGGTGGCTTTGCTCAGGCAGAACTGGCCTCTGGCTTCCACAAAAACCTCTTACAAACACAGAGGCTCAGCACCAGTGTGGTGTGAGCTGGCCTGGGGCTCACCTGCACTGGGACTCCCTCCTGGCAGCACTGCCATGCCACCTTTCCCCCTCCCTGCACCAGAGCTATCCTGGCTAG
This sequence comes from Empidonax traillii, assembly GCF_003031625.1. Lineage (NCBI taxonomy): Eukaryota > Metazoa > Chordata > Aves > Passeriformes > Tyrannidae > Empidonax > Empidonax traillii. Next base: position 1,076,908 of record NW_020955544.1, on the reverse strand, counting down.
GGACAGGAGACCATGGGAACGGCCCCTGGGGTTCCTTAATTTTGGAAGAGCTTCTGTTCCTGGAGTGGCTCAGAGCTGGCAGGCACCACCAGGCAATGCTGTGTTAGCTTTCGGAGGGAGTTTCACCTCAAAAATTAGGGCATAGGTGGAGGAGAAGATCTTACCGTGGAATGCGGAGCCTTTTGTCTGTGCATTTGCAGCTCTCTGGGTCGTGTTTAATTTTTTAATTTATTATTTTAAAGGCAGAGCCCTCTGTAGTGACAGGAAGAACTAAAGGTATAATTGGGAATTCATTCTGTGCGTGTCACCCGGTTTCATAATGTTGAAGTAGTGGTAGAGAGCACATAATTTCCTTGAATTTATTCACTGCTCAGAATTACTCACGGTGTAAATTTCTGGGGGGAAAAAAATAAAAAGCCAAGCAAACAACAAAGCATTTAGTTTATTTAGTGCCTGCTCCCAGCTAAGATTTAAAGCAGTGGTAACTGTGGAAGGGTCCTGTGCTCGGGACTTTCCCAGTTTTGTAATGTAAAGGTTTGTTTCTCTTGTTCCCTGGGCAAAAATGATGATCTAAAGCCTTTTACTTAATAAAACTGCATGTTTCTACTTTATCTCATGACTCCAGGAGCTGAGTTTTTTTAAGAAAACCATCAGATATGTGTGAAAATCATCAGTGTTGGCAGCATTGAAGTCGTTAAGGAGAAGTTCAGTGCTGTATTTGCTCAGAGCTGAGCGTACTGGGACCAGGGAGGTTGCAGCACTCTGCTTTGCTGAACAGCCTGGCTGTTTGAAACCTCCTAGTACAAGTGCATATGATTATATTTTGAAGTTTATTTTCTGCTGCACTTGATAAAACTTTATTCACTGCACTGTTTGACTTTTAAAGGCAAATTCCTGGAGAAGTGCAAATAGCTTCTTTGGGGAAACATGGATTTTGCTCTTGGCAAGCTGTTGATGTCTCGAGGTTGTAAGTGCTGGTACCTGGAGATGCACTGTACACCTTTGTTGTTTAGGTTGCTTGGAGGTTCCTCATTTTCCTGTCTCAGGTGACACATGACAGTCCCATTGGGTGTCTTGAACTGTGCTGTGGTCCTGAAAGCAAGTTCTTGTGCAATAGGATAACAAAGCCATTCTGGTGGAGACTGGCATGGCCTCTTGGGCTACTTTGCCAGGCCTTTGCTAGGAAAGACCCTGAAATTTCACCTGATTGTCTTTGAATTTTGTGGGGTTTTTTGTGAGCTAGACACTGACCCCTTCCTGCTTCATGGTGGTGCAGCATGTGGCTGCCTGGTACCACCAGATCCTCCATCCTCAGCATCACTGCCCAGCAGTGCCCTGTGGTAACAGAAATCCTGACCCCTGGGAAAGGTTTGCGACTCCTGCTCAGGGCTAACCGTCACCTCCACCTCTCCGTCCTCCAGGCCAACCTCCTGTTGCCTTTTCAGGTAGTTTAACCTGTGCTAAATTTCCAAGTAAAGTGAACCAGCCTGATACCACAGCTCCTGTGAGCACCAGGAGAGACCTGAAGGAGGAAGAGGGCAGGATCACACCCTGTGTTACCTGTGCTCATGCTGACAGCCTCTGCCTGGGTCCCCAGTGGGGCTGGGGCACTGGTAACACTGGACTGCAGTTGTCTACTTTCAGTGTGACCGAGCTGCTTCTACTCCTGCCAAGAGCCAGCTCAATTGAAAGGGCATATTTGCAGATTGGGAAAACCTGGGGAAATGGCATAATTTACAAGGCAAATATGTTAAAGTTGGATATTTCTGCGCTGGACATGCACATCAGCGTGCCAGCTCTGCCCCAGCCGGCCAGCAGGGATGCCAGCCACCACACGGGCACTCGCGGGAGCCTTGGTCCCCGTCCCGGCCGTCTGGCCAGATTGGCACCAGTGTCTGCCATAGATAGTACATTTATAAAATGTTGGCTCATTTAGGATTTTCACCTGAGGTGCGACATGGACGTGTCGTGGGGATCCTGCTGGGAAATGGGCAGAGTGAGTCTTCCGGCTGGGGGAGCAGCAGCTGTTCGGCCAAGTGTGGGGTTTTGTGCTGGACTGAGGGTGACATAAGGAAGCTGTATGGAAATTGGATTGGATTCTGATGCAAGATTCCTGGCAACCTTCGACTCCAGGGAAGCAGTAGTCCCTGAACCAAATGTGCACTTGCAGCTGCAGGAAAGCAGCCTGCCTTTTTCATCCTTCTGCCCATTTCCCTTTCCGATCTATAAGATTTCAGATCTCTGCTCCAGCACCTTTGGTTATGTTGCTGGCACTGTTTGGATACTAGAGGAGACTTTTTTTGACAGTCACTTGGGAACTGTTCTTTATTTGCTTAAGTCCTGGGTTTACAGTGATGCAAGCAACGTGATACTATTTAGCAGCTATAATAGAGGTCAAGGTCCTGTTGTCCTAGGTATTGTAAAAATGCCTTGTAAAATGCTGTACATTGTCCAAATGGGCTACAGGGAAGGCAAGTAAAAGAATGAATAAACCAGGCCCTCACAGCTGCTCCCTATATATGTGAAACTGAGGCACAACCAAACATGCAGGTGTGTTTTGTCCCAAAATGGGACCCAGATCTCTTGTATTTTGTTTTAAAAGACTTTTTTTTTCATGTGGGTTGATTCAGAGTCATTTGCTAAATCAAGCTATGGCTGCGTGTGCTTTGCTCACTGCTTTATCCGCTTTTGAGTGGAAATGCTTTGAAACAGATCCAGGATAGAGCTTATCCACTGCTGGGACATCTCTAATCTACTTTCAAGGAAGCTGGGTTTTTTCCCCCCTGAAACCTGGCCTGGGAGGAAGCAGGAGCATGCTCAGTGTCCCACGCCCAGGTATGAAGCAGAGGAGCGCCTGCGGTCGCACCCTGTGCCGGCAGCTCCTCTGTCTCTGCCTGGGGATCCCAAAACAGGGAGGGAGCAAGAGCAGGTGGCAGGTAAGGAGTGCTGAGCGCCAGCTTGCATGGCATAACTGAATCCCAGGGCAGGGTTTGTCTCTTCTCCCTAGGACACAGGCAAGAGGCTTGAGTAGAAGTGAGTCTGGAAGGAGTTTCCGAAGGTGCATCCCCCAAGCGGCTGCCGCAGCTCTTTGTTCACTCCCTCTCCCCATCCTTCGGAGCCATCTTGAGAGCTTGGGGGGATTGGGTTTGTCTCTGATGAAAGTTCCTGCTCTGGGCTGGCAGGGCAGGGCTGCCCATCAATCAGCCCACCTTGCAGTGCTTCTCTGCATGCCCAGTGCCATTGTCAGCTTTGGCTCCAGCTTATGTTTTTAGAAATTATGTTTACAAGCTGCAAGTTTTATCAAGAAAAGCTTTTTTTTTTTTTTTTTTTTTTTTTTTTTTTTTTTTTTTTTTTTTTTTTTTTTTTTTTTTTTTTTTTTTTTTCTTTAAAAAAAAAAATCCAAAAAATCAATCCTTTTCAATTTCTTGTTTCTGTGAAATAGTAAAATTCTTGCCCTGGCTGTTGTTAGGTGGCTGCCAGAAAGGGCGGTGCTCTAACACTCCCCCTGTGTAGCTAAGAAGTTGTGTGTGTTCTTTGCTGCATTGAAATCCTAAATATTTATGTTACAGTTCTGGTTTCTTGCCATGACCTTTACTTATAGATCATTGTGGTTATAGTTCCTAAATGATTTGAGCTCTAATAAATAGTTTGTTCTGTTTTGTATCAAAAAGCCAAAATAATAATTGATCTTTCAGGATATAAATTCCTTTTATTACTTGAAGTATTGTTTGCTTTTACTATTAAAGTTGTTTACAAGAAATTGTTTTCAGGCAATATATTGTTCACTTGTGTATTTTGAAAGAATAACAATAAAACATTATTGTGCTCCTGATTTCCCTTTGAAAAGGCAAAGTAACCCTCCAAGCACAGTTGCTTTCCGTGCAGTAATGGTTCTGTATTCTTTACCATTGTGTTCCTTAAATAAAAAGCACAAGATGATCCTGCCCTACAGAAACACAACAATTGTTTTTGTAAACAGTGTGTGCTCTGGTATCTGTAGTAAGTAACTAGTTTCTTGTTTATAATTGTATTTTCTTAATGAGAAATCAAGTTGGTGGACACTTCCTTGTTTTTTGGAACTAGTTGTACTGTGAGTTTAAAAAACACTTAATGTAATTGGGAGTCATTAACTTCTGATACAATGTGATTTAAATAGAGGAAGTCCGTATCTGAAGGGCTCTCGTAGCACAGACAGCTCCAGCAAGGATCTCTCTGCACGTGCCTTCAGTGAATTCCTAAATACAAAACCTCCTGTTGCTTGTGGCTTGGTGCTGGAGCAGAGGTATGTACCAGCCTGTCCATGGGCATTGAGTAGGGCTCATGAAATTGGGAAAACCTGTGGTTCACAGGCCTAAGCATGGGCTCAAATAGCTTACTGAACTCAGCCTTAACTTGTTCTCCCTTGCACCTGCACGTGATGGGGATCGTCAGGGGGCCCTGGTGGTTGGGCAGATTTTGTTCTTTGCTTTGAAGGGCTGGTGATCAATGTCAGAGTCCCCCACCCCCAATCATCTTGTTGGGCAGTGCAAATGATTTCCAGGTGACTGATGGGAAAGGTCTGCATTTATAGCCCTGACTGAGCCTCAGGGAAGCTCTCCTAAATACATGGAAAAGAGTTTGTGAGAGGAGCTTGTTGGGGTAGTGTCCTCTAAGGCTCTGAGGCATCAGAGGCAAAGTTGGTGAAAGGATCCTGCTCTAGGGAGAGGAGGAGATGCGCCCAGCAGCTGTCTTGAGGTGAGCAAGAGCTGTAAATCCTTCTGGAACACTGACAGATGCTTGAGATTTTCCGGAGATGCTTGAGCTGTGGCAGTTTAAGCATGGTGTGAGGGTGCTAGGAAGAGGGTGCTGGGTGGTTTTAGTGTTGCTGGCATGCCTGCCCCTTGCCCAGAGCAGGAATGTGGCAGAAAAGTTGTTTTTCTTCATCGGGCAGAAGGAGCTGATGTATTTTCATGTCCAAAGCTTGCTGCCAGCTGGGCTGCTGAATCTGAAGGACTTTACCCCAGCCTAGAGATAGTGACTGCTGTGGTTTGCTGGTGTGTCCTGCACACTTTTCAGCTGCATTTTTTGCTCTGGTCTGTAGGTGACAAAGGAACCTGAGATGGGTATGGACTGGTTTCCATTTGAGGATCCCTGGGCTGTGGTCGGGGTGCTATGCCATTCCCTGCTTTAGCATCACTGGCAGCTCTCCTGAGTTCCTCCCTGTGCTTGTCTGATGATGGGAAAGCCAGGACAGTTTGGGGAAAACTTTGTGTTTCCTTGTTCGCTCATCCTAATTATGTCCTTTGCAAAGCAGGTCCTTGCTTTCTTATTTTTCTTTCTTTCTCCCTTTTTCCCTTGAAGTAAAACTGCAGGAGCCCAGAGCCTTTACCTTCTCTCTGTAGAATCTTCAGACAGCAAAGCCTGAGGGATGTGTCTCTATTGTATAACACTTAGTTCGACTCTAGTTTCTGTGAGTGATCTGAAACCTCCCTGTGACGTTTGCATGCCACAGCAGAGGTTTCAAGCCTGGAAGGTGGGCTGCCTGGCTCCTGACTTTTAGGGAGAGCTTGGAGAAAAGAGACTGCTTTTTCTCTTGCTGTTTCCTATCTCCTGGGGCATTATCTGTCTCCAGAGCTAATTCTCTGTGAATGAGTTTAATGGTAAATGGTAAAACAAAGCCTGATAATAAGGGGCCCTCCAAAACTGTGCTTTTTCAGTCTCCTGATCTCACAGCCTTTTGTCTCCGGGCTGTTCTGACCTATTCATGTCAAGAGAGCAAAGAATCTGTGAGACTCTGATAAATTTGTACAGCCCCTGCATAGTGTAGGAGAAGGTCTAATTTGATCTGACGTTTACTAATCTGCCAAGACTTTCAGTGATTTGTTTTCATATTAAATGGAGTTTCACATGCTGTATAGAAATGGGCAAACATATTGCATTGGTAACAGCAGCAAGTATATGAAGCCAAGAATTTGTATTTATGAACTTGAAAATTCCTTTCTGCTTGCTTTTTATGGGGTTTTATTCCTTTTGCTAATTGTCAGGTTGCTAATTTCGTTCACCTGGTAAAGTGTTGGCACAGTCTTAGCTGTGAATTGTGTGAGGCATTTTGTTTGGTTTAGTCTTGCATTGCATTCATATTTTCCTAAGTCTGTTGCCTTAGTGTGCTGGTTGTAAAAGTGATTCCAAATAACAGATAACTTTTCTACCCACCACATGTGACTGGTCCAATAGCAGCTTCTATAGTGTATAGATACTCTTGAATTTATGTCCTTAAATGGCTCTCACACCACGGTGGGAAGGTCCTTGATTATTTATGTGTTTCTTACACTTTGTGAATAGGTGAAAGAGTGAAATTCTCCAATGCATGGTTTTGATGTTTGGTTGATTTGTGTGTTAAGATGTGGGGGTTTTTTGTTTGGTTTTTTTTTTTTTTTTTTTGGTGTGTGTGTGTGTTTTTGTTTGTTTGTTTTTTGGTTTTTTGTGTGTGTGTTTTTGTTGTTCGTTTTTTGTTTTGTTTTGGATTTTTTGTTGTTTGGTTTTTTTGTGTTTTTTGGGGGTTTTTGTGTGTTTGTTTGCTTTTGTTTGTTTGTTTTGTGTTTTTTTTTGTTGTTCGTTTTTTTTTTAATTTTTTATGTATTTTACCTGATTAGGTAACAATAAAAGAAGTTGTGGTTTGATCTGGAATCAGTATTCAATGAAATCATGCAAGGAGCTTATCTGAACCTGTGGATTAGAAAAAATAATTTCACAGTTCTAATAATTGTAACTGAAGCCCAGAGGATGTCAATCCCTTTCCTTTACGGACATCCGTAGTGATGGCATAAATGTGGCATGGGAAAGTTTATGCATGAGAAAAAGTAGTTGTCCTTTAAAAAAAAAAAAAATAGCAGCCCCTGTGCAAAACCTTACACTGTTAATTTTTATTTCAAGCCTGAACAGTGTATTATGCACCAAAAAGTAAAGCATGTCGATGGATCTGACTATAGAGATTCCTGTGCCTGAGGTACCAAACAAAGGTGCTAATTTGGAGTATCCCGTCAGTTTAGGATTCATTCCATATTGCCATGTCAAGTCTGTTTTGAAGTGCAGTCATTGGATTAAGATTTCCAGGGCTGAGTTTCAAGCTGGTGTGTGAGGACAGCTCAGGTGGGGGTACTGTGGTGCTTGTGACTCCCCTTGCTGAGGTCTCTGCTGTCACCAGTGACTTCACTGCTACTTTCAAGTAAAACCCAAATCTGTACCCAGTGCGTGACCTTATGTCATGAAAGCTGTTGTTGCCCAATTTCCATATCTGTTTCCTTCCTTGCAAGCCCTCCAGCTCCTTCCTGTGTGGAGCGCAGAAGGGAGCACAGTGGGGACTCTGTTCCCGCCTGGGAATTAGGTGATGGTGCCTTCAAGGGCATGTTAACTCCCGCCATGGGAGGTAGAAACAGCCTTATGTCACTCTGCTTTCATAACTCCAGTAACATCCCCTTTATCTGGGGACAGGGCTCCAGCCAGTGCAGCCAGCCCTGGGGCCTTGTGGCAAGTCATCTGTGTCCTTGTTTTACTTCCTCGGCTTGTATTTCATTAACCTTTTACCCTGCTTGCTTACTGCAGACTAATTTCCGACAGGCACATGAGTGAGCTCGGGGTTTCTGGCTTCCCCCTGTGCACACAATCAATACACTCGACCTTTTCCAATGGATGCAGTGCTGGTGGAAGAGCTGAGCTCCTCAGCATCTTTTTCCTTGCCTGCTTTAAAGCAATTCAGAGTGCTTTATAGCCTGCTAACCCAACAGCAGTCCGGAAGGCGTTCGTTCTTTCTGGAATTAGTAAAGCGTTAATTGGCTGCCGGTAAACCTGAGTCAGGCACAGCTGCCCGAGTGTTTTGTTTGCTTTGGTTTAAAAACTATTTAGGATAAAATCTGTTGATAGCTTTAAAGCTGTGTAGTACTTTTTTTCTTTTTTTCTTTTTTTTTTTTTTCCATATTCTCACTATGACTAAGTTGGCAGAAGGTCTGGGATGTTCACCAGCTATATTACTCAGGGTTTGGTATCAGCATATTAACTGCACACTTGGCATTTTACAGTTCCAATGACTTTGTATTAAGCAATTCTTTTGATAATAAGAGGGATTCTGGGTTGAGAGAGCATTTATCATGTCTGGATTCTTTCTTAGGGCTTAAGAATAATATCAAGTTTTGAAGATGAAGGTTTTTTGAGAGGCAACTTTGATTTTTTTTTTTTTTTTTTTTTCTTTTAGAGGGAGTTTTAATAACCAACCGGATACTCCTATCTTTAAACCTGTAGGGAAGCTCTGAGCCAACCTTGAACAGTAACTGCTATTGCTTCATTAGGATTTTTCTGATGTAAAAGTCATACCTTTAAAAAAAAAATGTTTATTTCTGTCCTCAGAGAGATTATTGTCCATCTTGTGAAATGCTGTGAAGCTGGGTAGGAAAGGTGGCTCTGAGTGCGCTCTGCTTTCACTAGTCAGCTGAAGGCTTTGAAACCAGATGGCTCCAATGAATGCTGTTCACTCCCAAACTGTGCCCCAGGAGTCAGGAGTGGCTTTGTTTCTCACGTAGTCTCCAAGTCCTGGGTTGGCCCATTGCTAGTTGTGAACCCTGTGGTCGTGCTGTGTCTTGGATGTTGAGGCTTTTTAGCCAGGAACTGTGTTGATTTGTGACCCACAACAGGGAACGGGTGAACTGCATGTGCAGCCAGCACTGAAGCGCTGCAAGGCAGCACGTGGTAACATCTCACCTCCTGCAGGCTCATCTCAACCTCCTGAGGAGTTTGGCTCAGGCTGGTGGCACAGGTGGTGTCTGAATCCTCACCATTTTTTGATAAAGCCTAGGTTGAAGTTTATATTGCCATTATTGAGAAGTAGTGGTGGCAGCAGGGGCGTGGACTGTAGCCCTCTGCAGATCCATCAGTAGAGAATTGTTTAAAACAGTAAAGACTTGCGGCCCCCCTTTCTTTTTCCTTCTGTCGCCTTTTTTAAATCCCTTGTCATAAATGAACTGGGCAGTGCACTAAAGAGTTTGATTCTGAAAGCCTTAAAAATGCTGGTTCAGGCCCAATCACTTTTATAAGCCAAGGTTAAGTATGATGTAGGTTTTATATGTGTCAGAAGAAGCTTAAATGTGTGTAGTTTGTTTTATGTCCTGAAATGTTGGACATATGCAGAAAAAGGAAGTTGTAACTCTTTGCTCACTGAGATGCTTTTAAAAGAAGCCTGAAAAAAATACATTCTCCATTTGCTTTTGCCACACTAGATGTTGCCTCATTGATTCAACTTGATGTTCATTGTTACACTGTGAGCTTGGCAAAATTCATCCTCACTTCACCTGTGCAGGATGGAGCTGGGCAATTAATGGCAAAGGAGAACCACTTAAATGGCCTTTGAAGAAGGTCTTCTGCATAGAAGGTTTTTTTTTCATGTATAGTATGATCTTGTTATCCTGACCAGGAGGTTGTTTTAAGAGCCAAGGGCATCACAGGGGTCCTAATTCTTGTGCACAGGGTTCATTGTCCGGGGATTTAGTGTCTTTGTTAACTATTTGCTGAATGAAGCTGATTTTAAAACTGTGTATTAAAATAGTCTTCTTTCACAGCCAACTGGTACTGGTGGGTGAGTGATCTGGGACTTGTTGCTATCGCTTCTGGAAAGTATTTTTAAAATACTTCCTCATCTTTTCTATGCAGTAGTACCTTTTTTTGTGTCCTTTTTGTTCAAGCAATTGGGAGATTATGTTCTTATTAGTCCACTTTTCAATAGCTAGAGATTAAAAAAGGCTGTTTTATTAAAGCTCTGTTGTAATTTTGCAAGTAATACATTGTCAGGAAATAGAATACACTTTTTTTACCAGAGCAGATAATTAACCACTGAAGCAATTTATCAAACGTTACCCAGTGGGTTCCCTGTTGTGGAAGGCGTTAAATCAAGGATTGATGTATAGGGAAATGCTCTAGTTAAAGCAGAAGCCAGGGAGGAATTGATTGATATGATGTGGCCTGTGTTATGTGGGGAGATGGGAATAGATTATCTGGGGATCCCCCGAGGCTATAAATCCCTCTGAATCTGTTACCTATAAATACTGATAGGAGATTAGATCTGGATGTGTAAAATGTCTTTAATTTCTCTGAGTGACAGTGGTGCCATATTGAGTCATTGTTCTGGTCCCAGTGTGGTGTCACCTTGTGAATTAGTGTGATGATTTAATGAGCACTTCTGGGTGGCTGCCTGTGTGTGTGTTCACCAAAGTGAACTTGGCTAAGCTGGGGAGAGGGGAGAAGATCAGGTGCTCCAGAGACTCTGATATCTCCCCAGAAAAGATTTCACAGCATGAACTACCCTCCAAACTGAAACGACAAAGGCCTGCTTATGTTTTTTTCCTAAGGAAAAGTGTCAGTGTTGAGCAATATTGTGTATGTGTGTATATATATATATATATAAATAAACAAAAAACCAAAAGAAAGACTAAATGGATTTTGATTTTTGCTGCGTGCTTTCTTTTTTGTTGAATGCATTTGCTTGCTCACCTTTCTGAGGAGGAGAATAACATGGATGCTTTCAGGTTTTAATAACCCCTTGCTTTGAATTCCATCCAGTTCTGGTTGTAAAATGAATCCCCATTTTACAGCTGAGTAACTTAGGGAAGTGTTAGAAACCTGCGACCCGATTAGCCCTTTCAACGTCAGGATATACTCCACATGTTTTGTAGGATTACTGGGAGTGTGCTTAAGAAAATGTTTTTCTATTTGTGCTTCTGTGTTAGTCATTGGATTCACACTAATGGTTATCTTTTCTTTGTATTAGCGTTTCTGTAATCACAGATTTATTTGTGCTGCAGCCTGTTTGGAAAGTAATTGCTGACTGAATGATGGTGTAGCCGTAGTTCGTGAAGGAAGCGCCTGCCCATGAATACTAAAGGCTCATGGAGTGGTTCTTGGTATATTGTGGCTTAATGGGAAGGCTGTGTTTGATCCAATCTATATCACTTTGCTATTAAGTATTGAGAGGGTGCATATAGTTGGATGAGGGAGCAAGAACTTAGTCATGCATTTCAGAGTCGAGGTGCTTAGATGTAATAACAGATTAAAAAAAATAATAATAATGCCCAGAGTTGGTTGTTTTCATGGGGATTTATTGTAAATGTTTTGTTTTTCAGCAATGATTTGGTATTTAGTTTTTCCCCTCTTCTTCCTCTGGCTCAGTGTTGATGGGACTCAGCACATCTTAATCCTCTCCACTGGATGTAGAGGCTTGGATAAAGGTTCTGCAGGGAGGTGTTTGCTTGTGCAGGGGTGGCTGGCTGGACTGGCAGTGGGGCTGGTGTCTGCCCATCCTTGCCTGTCCCCTCTGCCCCCCAGGGCCTGTCTTGCTGCCCCCTGGGCACTTACCAGTGCTTGGCATGTGGCAAATGCTGCCAAAACCCCAGGGAACCCAGCTCTGTTTCCGTGAAGCCTGGTCAGCTGAGTTGTCCTTAACTAGAATGTTGTCAGTGATGAACCCAACCCACATGTTTTTGGCATTTTTATGGTCATGCCCCTGTGCACTGAATCAGAGTCCACTTCCCATGGTTTCTGCTTCTGCCTCCTCCCCATTCCCAGGCAGAGCAATGCTACCTGTTGGAGAAAGCAGGGATGTGGGGAAGGGGATGCTGCAGGGTGCCTCCAGGGCTGGGTGTCTGCTGCAGTCTCTTGATCAGGTCCCATAAAACAGATCTGTGCCCTGTCTTTGAGATACCAATTTTCTTGACCAATGGATTCAAAGGTCTATCTGTCTCTGCTTTACTACTGTTATTTATTGCCTAGTATTTGTTTGGCAGAAGGTTTTTGTGTGTAATACCAGCCCTGCTGCCCATTGCCAGGAAATTTAGAACCTGTGAGTGATTTCAAAGGCCATCTGACTCCAATGCTTCCAGCAGGATTTATGATTTTGCTGGTGCAGAGTTACAGTGTCATAAGCTTTTTATTTGTTCTTATTATATCATGGGCATCTGCAGACTGTTGAGTCCAGTTTTCTTCAGCTGTTTATGTGCAAATAAGTCTCTGATCTTGTGAAAGGAGGTCATTCTTTATTTCTACTGACTGCTGCTCCAAGAAAAAAATCCCCCTCCAATAAGTCATTAAAAGAAAATGGAATTAGTTGTGCCAAAACTGATGACTGCAAAATACATATGACTTGACTGTTCATATGAAGGCTGAAAAAAGCTCTGTTATTTGGAGCATGCTCCTGATTCAGTATCAGATCAGGTTTTATTCTGGTAAGTCTGGCTTGCTGTCTGCAGTTCTGCTGGCAGTGGAACCTGGGGTGTGTTGCCAGGACTGCAGTGGGATTCCAGAAAGGCTTAATTTCATTTCTAATTGTTGCAAAGAATCATTTATTAAACTGCTACTCTGTTTCCTGCCCTGATGAAACAGTAGCAAGTTCCCTTCTGAAATTACTTCTGAAGTTTTGACTTCTGTTGGAATCTGAAGGTTGCAGTGTGCAAGAATTGAGGTCTGGTCCTTTTGCTTGCAAATGACTTGTGACTTCTGAGTTAAGACTTATTACTTAAACCCCTTTCTGTCTGCTTTCAAAGTAGATGTGCTTATTATTATATGTGCTGTGTGAATTTTAACTGCCAAATGTAACAAAATATCTAGGTTCATTATTTTTTTTGAGTGTTTCACTGGGGATCTACCTTTTTATTTATTTTTTTGTTCTGTTTTGTATTTACTTTCCTTTAGAAGGGGCATTAGGCTGCTGGGAGGGCAGAGAGAGAAAATCTCAGGATCCATTTGGAGATGACTGAAGTGATGTGTGTCTGTGGGTGCTGGGTCACTGTGAGATCAGGCAATGCAGTCATGACATTACCAGGTAATTCTGTTTCTGCTTAAAGCTTTAACGTGTTTTATGAATATGATGCATCCAAGTAAAATGCATTTCAGTGCCATTAATAAAAGGTCTGTAAAAGAGTTCAGATTGCTAAGTGATAAAAATCCAATTTTACTCTTCCTCCAAGTTCTGGCCATGTCTTTCCAACATTATTTGGAGAGATCTTCATTATCTGTATTTGCTTGTTGTGCCTTGGACAAGCAACAGAGATTTTTGTGGGAAAGCAATATCATTTACAAGGTAATATAGTACAATGACTGTGCTTTTGCTAATACTGCTGCAGAGAAGATGCATGTAATTCCTCAGTCCTGGGCTGACAGCACCATGGGAGTGTATGCCATACTGGCAGTGTAACCTGTCTTCCCAGCGTTTTATCTGGTATACATTTGCTTATCCAAATATTGCTTTGTTATATTTACAGCTGTCACTTGCTATTCAGCTCAGAATAGCAAACGTCAGAAAAGAGTTACAAACAACCCTGGTGTTTTCTCTGGTTTATTTGTTTGATGGCTCCTCCGTGTAACTCTTTGAAAGGGGAAATGCAGAGAACAGTGATAGGATTTCATGAGGGCAGGCAAGGATTTGTGGTTTTGTCATCCTAGGCAGCAGCCAGCATGTAGCAAAGATGACAAGCCTTGTCCTGCAGAGCTGCCTCTTTGCCTTTTGATGTGCATTTTTACCCTAGGACTAATCCTGCTTTGTACTGGGATTTCCAGCATGGCAGGGATGGAGGGGAGCCTCTGTTGAGCCCACCTTCAGCTGGTCCAGAGGCACAGACACGAGTTACTCTTGAATTCTGAGGCATCAGTCCAAGCAGTTCTCCAGTGTGTCCTCAAGGAAGCATTTCTGGAAACATCTTTTCTGGATCCTTCACCAAATGCCTCAAACATCTTTTGAAAAGTAGTATAGATTATCTTTGTAAGGATAGGTTCCAAAATGCATATTTCTCAAGTAGTCATCTTGTTCCCTGAGCAGGTTCTCTTGAAGCACTTTGAAAACTATCCCTACTGTGCTTCTCTGCTAGAATGATATCATCTGGAACCTTATCTGTGAATTCTGGACATGTTGTTGGAATGAATACTGGTGTTGATTCAGATATACTGCTGGGTTTTCTGATAAGCAGATTTAAAGGGAGCGCTGTAACATCAATGGATGCTCCATAGTCTGCTGTGAGAGTTTGTAGCACGTAGCTGTCTGCACATCTTCCCATGGATGCAGCTGTGTAATGCTAATTCTTAAATACAGTGAGTTGGTTCTTTAAAAATGAGCATCATTTCCGTTTTCTTGCAGGCAGTGAAATAGATAGGGCATCTCGCATCTTTTTCTTGAAGTCAGTGGACTGTTGACGTGGCATTTTTAAGTGTTTGAGGCTGGGAGGTAGTTGTATAAAATCCTGAGGAATCCTTCAGTTCAGTCCTCACAGGGGAGAAGCTGTGAGGAAAATAAGGTGGTCTGGTGGGAGGGAGAGTCCGGGCATTGGTCTTCAAGGTGATCTCAACAAGTTGTTCCTGTGAAGAGATGGTAACCATAGCAGCCGATTCCTTTGAGCTTTGCTTGGGGAGATGGCTTTATCTTTAAAACCTAGGCCTACAAAAACCAAGTTTTGGTTTTATTGTTGCCATTGCTCTGAATCTCTTCTGATGCTGTTGCTCCTTTTTTGAGTTGTCCAAAAGGATCGTATTAGTTCAGGTAAAAGTCTCCAACTTGGCTGTGTGATTTGCACACCCAGAGGTGCTATCCCATGGTCTCGGGCTGGGGTGACCATGAGATGGTTTTGAGGCTGTGGGGAAGGACTCTAGGCAACCTGAGACTAATTCCAGCCCCTTTTGTTGTTTCTTTTTTCCCTCTGTTCCTTCTCTGCAGTACAATCTGAATTTTAGTATTTCTGGAAGTTTAATAAAAACAAAAATAAATATGGACTATTTCTCTTCCCTTCCAGTGTAATTGTCAGCCCATATCTCCCTCCATTATCCTTTCATCTTCTTTTCAGACTGGCTAATAGTTGCCTAGTGATTACATTTAATGGTGTGAGAGCCTTTTAGTTTGGATACCCTGCTTTTCCTCCCCCATTGCTTGTAGAGATGTTTACATTATCAGCCAGAGCTATGATTTGTCTCCTGTATAATTGCATGGAAAGCAACAGTTCACATTCCTAGACGGGCATCCTGAATTTATTTTGGTGCCATTTTAATGCCTTTCCCACACTCAGTTCACCCTGTACAATCTCTTGATCATTTTAACTGTTTCCCTCTACATGGATTGATTTCTTTGCAGTGAACTGCATATCTCAACCTGTCCAGTGCAGCCTTCAGGGCTAAGTTTTTCAGAAATTCACAGGAAGCAGGTTGAGATGGAGGAGAAACTACGGTAAAGGAAATATTTCACCCGGTTATGCTTCATGTGGCTGAAGTGTGTGGTGTCATTGGGATGCTCTCCTTACAGAGGTGCAGCTGGTGCTTGGAGCACTTTGCAGCTGAAGGTGCATCACAGTACTGGACCAAAGCAAGTGCTGGCCAAAGGTCTTTGATGGCTGACAGCACTTGGACAGCATAGAGATGTCACTTAAAAATTATCCACTTCATCAGTGTTACTGGTGAAAATTATCAAGATGGAGCTCATCCAGGGAGAGAGGCTGATCTTCTGTCTGTGTGGCTGATGGAAGAACCCTGAGTGCCTGACTGTGCCAGCACATCTCTGGCTGTGGGCACTGGGGAGGTTTCAGCACAGCTCTGTGAGCGCAGACTCATCTTTTTGCTGCTGCACTTGAGGGAATGGGGAGAAAGGGGACGATGTGAACACACAAGGCACAAAGCAACCACCTCTTGGATGAGAGCTGCAGTGGTTTTTTTTCAGGAAAAATGCGCCATGCAGTACGAGGCTAGTATGTGAGAGGCTGGAGTATTATAATCTCTGTAAGTGTTCAAACCACCCATCTCTTAAGGCTTTTATCTTTCTGTGTGTCTTCTGTTTTGGCATCAACAAATTTGGAAACTTTAGGAAGAATGCCCAGTCTCAGATTCTTTGGTGTAGAAGCATCGCTGACTCATCGTCACTTAAATACTGGAGAAAACCTTTGTTAGGGAGTGAGGAATTTTTGCTTTTTGTTAAAAAGCCAGGAGCTGTCTATTTTCGTCACCGAGTTTGCAATCCTAGCAGTTGGAATGAAACAAAATTCAAAGCTTTGGAGAAGTGGTTGGGGGTGTGTGGAATGAATAATGATCCAATATGAGGCCTCAGCAGGGTGAAAAATGTAAAACTAGCATCTCTTCTGCTGTTGTTTTTTTTTTTTTTTAAGATAAATTCTCTAGCAATGAGAAGTATTTTAAACGTTGCTGCTGTTGCTGATAGAAACAGGTCATTAAATTGCTACAGTCAACATTCCTTTGGGTCCTGGTCATAAGCCAAGCTGCCAACTATTTGTAAATTTACTGACAGTCAGTAAGCAGAATACAATATTTAAACTGTCAGAAAACTAATAATCACTAGTTTCAGGGAAACATAGCTCTGTTTCCCTTGAGCTCTGACTTTTCATACTGTTTGGTAACTGCTGTTATCTTCTGCTCCTCTGAACTCCAAGACTGACCCAGGAAAAAGGAGAGAAGAGATGAAGAGGTTGTCTGCCTCTTTCTCCCCTGCACATCCTGTTCTTCTCAACACCCTTAGCAATATCCTGGTCCTTCTTGGCAGAGATGTTCAAGACTGTAGCCAAATTCCTGGGCTCCCAGACTCGGGTTCTCAGTCTTGCCATGGCTTGCCATAGATGCTGTTCCATCTGAGTTAGCTGAAAATATGAAGACAGACATTCACAAGTGCTAACTATATATGGTTGCTTCCTGGGGTGCACACTCAGAAATAGTGGAAAGCAGCTTGAGAAAGCCTAGAAAATACTTTGAACTTATTTATCATACTACTAAAATGTTGTGGGAAGAATGGCAGAATCATTTGTTTGCTGGTTGCTGTTGAAATGCAGACCTGTTATGAATTACCCATGCAAAGACAGCTCTCTGTTGAGAGCCAGCATTACAGGAGGAAATCTGTTTTTCTTTAGTGTGCAGCGATGCTCTGGGTTTACCCAGTTGTGGACCCTCATCTAAAATAACTTTTTGTGTAACTACCTCTGTGGGCATCCATAGAATATGAATCCAAGTGGGTTTTCCCTGTGTCCTATTGAGCAGTAACTTGTGTCCCATCACAAGAACAAGCAGCTGAGTTGTTTTCAGGGATGGACCTCTCACAGCGTGGCCCTTCCCATGCCCTGCTGGAGGGAGAGTGTGTTATTTGCTGCTGAGAAGGGATAATTTCACCAGGCATATGTAGACTGTGGCCTTGATACAGCCAGGAGGATGAGTTTGAATGCACTGCTGTGGTGATTAGACCACAGGCAACAGCAAAATATGAAATTACTTTTTTTGTTGTTGTTTAGAGAAGTCTTTTTCAGACCTCAGGAAAGCCCATGTTCCGTGTCAGGATTATGCCAAACCTGAAATGTTTGGACTGAGAGGGGAAAGGGCAGAGCAGTGGGTGATCCCTGCTGAGAGGTTCATCAGCACAGTCAGACACTCAGGCTTGAGTTCCTGATTTCAGCCAGGTGCTGCAGAGTTGGATCCTTTCCCCTCGCATACCAGAGGAGCAAGCATGCCTCCCTCTATCCTGCTGGTTTTACCAGAAATTCTTCCCTTAAAATAAACTGCTTTCCTCCTCAAAAGCAGCACACTCCCCTGAGCAGTCCTGGCTTGGGTGAATCATTGTGTTCATAGAAAAAAAATGTGTTGCGACTCGCTCGCATTCCCCACCGTCTGTGCTCCCGGGGCTTGACGCACGTAGTGTGTGGGAAAGCCTTCCTGTGAATTTCCACCATCCCCTCTGAAGCTTGGCCCAGGCAAAAGATGTAAGAAATTGGAAGGTGGCGTGTGATCCTTGAGCTACAGCTGACATTACCTGGGCACAGAGAGGCCACTTGTGTGTGCTGTTGCTGCTCAAGTACAAATAAATATGATATTTATCACCGTGTGCTGTCAGCGTGTTAGAAATTAAGCCCAAAGCCTGCTGTACCAGTAAGTGTTTTACCAATCATTATATCATTTGTCAACATTATGGGCTCCTGTCTGCCAGTAATAAATGCGTGGTGTTCCTGTTAGAGCAAATGGTTTTTCCAAGGAGAGGTGTATTTAATGAAGAATGAACAGCACAAGCTGTAAAAGGAGCAAGATCAGTGACTTTTACAGAATGGTTGTAAATGGTGTATAGCAAGGTGTCATGGGCTGTGGAGGGATGTCCCCAGGGGTGCCCTGGAGCAAGCTGGCACCTCCATTCTTCTGGCAGATGCCTTGGCAGATGCATTTAAATTAAGAAAAGGAAGCCAAGCAACTAGTTGCTGGCAGCAGCCTGCGAGGCTGGGAAGGGGAACGTGACCTGGAGTCGGGAGCCAGCCTGGTTTGTGTCGGTGGCACCCGGGAGAACCATCCTCACTGGGAGAGGTGCTGAGCCAGGAATTTCGCCTCCCACCTGCACTGGGGCAGGGATGTGAGGGGTGGGCTCCCAGCCGCAGCAAGGGAATGGGTTTGGAGAGGAGGAGGGAGCTGCAAAGGCTATTCTTCCTTCCCTCTGGCTGGAAAATGCACAGCTTGACTTTTAGTTTCTGCTCCCTTTATTTCAAAAGGGCAGTTCTGATGTGTGTTCAGCTTGCCAGATGGTGGTATGCAAAAAAAAAAAAAGCCTGAAAGCACAAGGGAGGGAGAGAGAAGCATGTCCCTGCCTGGGACCTGGGGAAACCTGACTTCTGAAACTGCTGTCAGCTGCTGGAGAACTGGAGGGTATAGTCTGGACTGTGGAAACTGGGATTGTGGTATTCATTAACAATACGTATCTCCATCCCACTACAGGTGGTGAAGCTTTGATATACAGGGTTTATACCAGCTTTTTTCATTATTATTATTAGTCCTGTGCATCAACTATCACTTGAGAACTGACTGCCATTAGTTCTAGGTCTGTTGTGCAGTGTGTGAGAGGATTTATCTTCCCTTTTGCAAATATCTTTCCTTTCCACAGCAGTAAAGCATGTTTCCTGCTGGTGCAGAAACCTCTTAGAAAAACTTTCATTATCAAAATACCAAGCGAAAGGAGAAATGAAGACCCAAGACCATTTGTTTGAAAGGCACTGTGATTAAGGATTCAAGTGAAGTAACAAAGCTGTTGGTTTTAAAATTAACTTAATGTAGTGGGCTTTTTTCTCAAAAGTTGCTGCTTTATCTCCCTAACAAATAGCTCGTGCTGCAGAAGTGAAGCATGAGACCTTCTCCAAATCAGACTGTTTGACTTTATAAATGACAGTGTCACCTATCACTGGTGTCAGCAAGATAAAGGGATGATTTTTCAAATGGTTCAAAAGCATGTATTTTTCATTGTGTTTTCCCTGTAGTGAATATTCCACTTGTACCCAAAGCATTACTGAAATAGCAGACTTTCTCTGTCACCACTGCTTAGAAGTAAACACAATAGATTACAAGATATATAAATCACATATACTATTGTATGTAGTGTGTATATCTAGTATATCCCTCTATATACACTATATATATATTTAAAACATAGTTGCTATACTAAGTACTAAATACAGGGATTATACCTATGCAGATACCAGAAATCAGTTACTTTGTTAAACCATGTGTGTTACCTACTAGCCAAACTCAATTGGAATAATCTCCAGACCTTAATGCAAAGGTGGCCAGAGGTGTAACTGCACTGTCTGTGTAAGAAATTACTCTTTTCCTTCTCTTCTGTAGCTCATCCCTCCAACAGTGAGATACTTAGTCTTAAGACTTAATAACAATTCTGGATCACATCTGTCTTTCACAAGTGTAGTTCTAAAAATATTTACTATTTCCTTTAGGAAAGAACTTTCAAGTCAGGGTTCAGAAGATCCTCTGTTACTGCTCTATGCATATGTTTAAATTATAAAATCTTCTTTAGTTAATGTATCAACTTCAATTCAGTGGGACTGCTGGATCATGAAGCTTGACCTGTGTAACTCAAGCCATTGGATCCCACCCAGCAGTTCCTGGCACTTACTTTTTTTTTTTTTTTTTTTTCTTTTCTTCCCCTTTCTTTTTGAGATCTGGCTGCAAAGCTTGTGTTTTCTGAGTCTGCTCCAGAAAACTGTAGGACTACTTAGTTGGCCAAAGTGTTGCATTGCTGCTCTCATGTAAAACATTGGCATGATGAGGAGGGAGGACACAGCCTGGGCTGCCACCTTGCATTGATCAGCCTCTCTGAGTGACCTTGTAGGACTTGCACACAGGGAGTGTAGAATCAGGTTTCACTATTAAAAAAAGCCATGTCAGGCAGCTGGATTTCCATTTGACATGAGATTACACATCCGAGCGCATCAGCTCAGTGCACTGATTCACCGTTTATGTACAATGGTAATTGTAATACCTCTGTCATAAATTTGAACTTCAGCTTTGCAGTGAATCTCCTGAATTGGCAGGCACAAGACTTCATCATCATCACCTTGGGGAAGGGAGGGAAAGGCAGTCCAAAGCAGTATTTATTTCTCATCAGTGATGAGGTCAGGTTTCCAAAGCATCAGTGTTGAGTGTGGTGATGCCTTTTAACTGTGCAGTTGAAAGGATGATGCAACTTCCAAGTGTAATGCCAAAAAAGGCAGAAGTTTGTAAAATCAAGGCTGCTGGCAATGTTTAAAGAGAAGAAAGTTGATTTTTCTTTTTTTTTTTTTTTTCTTTCTGGCTGAGGAGTTGATGTGGGAAGGGTCATAGTGTGGTAGGACTGAGTTCTGAGCAGCTCCTGGCAAACCGAAATGAAGTAGCTTCATTTCAGTTAGAGCAGGGTAAGAGAATATCCATATCCTTTATACAGAAGTGCTCCAAATTTATGAAGGAAATCACTACTATTTTTATTTTTTCCCTGTGGCCAACTGTGCTGCCTTAAGTACATGTGCAATCCCTTTTCATTAAAGGGTGTCTGTTAGCCTTTTTCAAGTTTTATGTTATCATAAGCAGCACAGTAATAGGTACCTGAGGTACCTGGAGAGAACACCAGATACATTTTGGTGCTAAATGAGTTTTGCAATCTGCAGTAGGTTACCTGAAACGTTTTAATACCACCCAGGCTGTTGCAGTGACAGTACACTCCAGCTATTGTAGAGGCTTTGCACATTCTGTTTTCCCCATGTCCCTTTCCTTGTCTACTCCTTTGGAGTTAACATAAAGGTCATCCTTAAAATCTCAGGATTTTAGTAGTTTTTGATCCTGGTGACCACATGGAACGGTATAAAAGATCTGCCTGCTGGAAACGGCTTGGTCGATCATCTCTTACTATGTGCAAATAAAAATAAGTTACCTTTTTGTGGTTCAAAAGTCTGGAGTTGGTGGTTTTCTTTGTAATGCACCGCTCTGAACCAAGCGTTGATGGCTGTGGCATGGCTGAAGAGAAAGTGTTTCATGCTTTTCAAGTGTGTGCGTGTGGTTTCGTGCGTGCCTGGCTGCCTGCCTGGCGTTGCAAACTGCAACAGTGCTGCTCCGTGGTGTAAAAAAAAAAAAAAAAGTCTTAGAGGTCTTGTCACTGAGCTCTTTGTTTGCATAGGGAAACATCTGTCTGAGATTTAATGTGCTGTTCCTAATGCTGCTGTTGGAAAGCTGTAAATCCTTCCCATTTCTTCTTACTGGGATTGGATCATTGTTTTTTTTTTTTTTTCTTTCCTCTCTTACTAATCAAAGTGCTGTAGTTGAGTGTTGTAATTAGGGTGTGTTAATTCATTGATTGTCACTGTTCTAGGAATGTGTAATAATATGACAGGATTTTATTAGTTCTGTAATAAGATGCTTAAATATTGCCACCCTAAAGGACATTAAAATAGCGCTTTCATATGTTGTTTTATTATCAATTCAGTATGATCGACTAATTGCACTTGTTTTCATTGACACCATTCTTTCCTGCAAACACAAGCTGTTTAAAGATTTAATTCTTGTTATAACCTCTCTTGGTAATGTTTCCCAAGCAGTTGGAGCAGGGGAGTGGGAAGGATCTTGGGCAGGGTTGCGCGCACTCGGTGTGCAACGTACAAAAATAAATAGTGTTTTCTGCTCCTTGCTCCAGTGGTTTGGACAAAATGAAACATGAATTTTCTCCTCCCAAACTCAGGTAAATCCACTGCTTTACATGAGTAACTATCACCTGGAACACGCATGTGGGTGTTTTTCAAGGATGGATTGGCGCGTTGGGTGTTACCTCATTTAGCATTCTTGTCTGATCTGGAACAATTCGCTTCAGTAAAGTGGTGTGAAATTTCACTTACCACAGAGCTCCTTGGGGTAGTTTGGGTGGGGAGCGGGCTCAGGGACACACCAAACCCCTTATGGACAATTAGTTCGTCTTTGGAAACTTTACAGGGAAAGGACTGACTGTTTTGGCAGCGAGTGGTACTTGGGTGCCTGCTGTGCACCTCTGTGCTCCCTGGAAGGTCTCCTTGGCCTTTCTGGAAGATTAAATGAACTCTTTGTCTGTGGGCAGTGCTGAGGGTGTCAGAAGTAACTTGTGATTTCTTGTGGCAGTTGCTTGAGAAATTTTTGAGCAGTAGCCAAGACAGCTGAGTCCTTCCCATGGGAGAAGGGGTCTGGGGGCCATGACAGGCAGAGATGCTGCAGAGCTCTGCTGCAGTGCATGTTCCATGTGCTTGGCTGGGACTTAGAGGTTCCTGTTGAGGATTGCAAGATGCCATACTGCTCCAGGCTTCTAGGGTGAAACACCTTGCAGATCTCAACCTGAAATGAGAAGGCAATGGGAGAAAAAGAAAGGCCAGGAGGCATCCTTAATTCTGTGCTTCTTGTTGGCTCCCATGTACATCCCAGGCTGTTCCCAATGTTTATACTCAAAGGTGAGACGAGCTTGTGTGGGTAACAGCTCCGGCTGCAGGGTTGGTGGTCAGGTCTGTGAGCCAGAAGGGGAGAAGATAAAAGGAGTGTTTCTGTTGTGACCTGAGTATTTGTCAAGTGTAATATCTTCACAGCTTAAAGTTGAGTGCTTTGTCTCTCTCTGCAAGGTGTTCTCCAAACGTGTTGGTGTCTCTCTCTGGAGACTGTGCCCAAATGTTGCTCTCTTGGAGAGTGCTGCTAGTCTCTAAATGGAGCATTTGCCATGGGCTGCTGTATAATAAAGTCACCTGGGAGGTACAAGTGGTGAATTTTCTTTCTGAACAAGCACATTTTTCCCTGCCTCTTTTAGGAGCACACTTAAGGCTACAATAAAATGCATGAAGCTGTTAAATGTCACCTCTGTGGATGGATCTGTGGATGGATTTTGTGGTTTGGTTTTTCCCTCCCCCCCCAGATTGTGTGCTGGCCTCTGCTGAGCTCTTGTTCCATAAATCAGAGTGTAATGAGTTGTGTTTACTGTCAGGGGTATCATCTTGCAGTTTGGCAGAGGCTGTGGTCTAACAAATGGTCCCAGTGTGGCAAAGACCATTTGAAGGGAGCAGAAGGTAGGCTTGCACAGAAGTTTTGCCAGCAACATTCATCAGCAATTTCATCTCTCTCTCTTATCCCTTTATTATTTTTTTGCTGTTATGTTTGTTTTGTGTTTTCAGGAGACAGATTACTCTGATTTCTAGGGAAAAATAAAAACCACCAGAGTTTGGTCAGAAAGTTTTCGCAAGTCATTGGGAACTCTGAAGTGTGTTGGTCAGCCCTCTGGGCTGTCTCCTTGCTACCATGGGAAACTTTCAGTGGTTACTCCATTAAAAAAATGAAACTCTTGCCAGACTATTTTACCTGTATGGTAGATGGCAGTGTCTTCTGTTTACAGTTGTGGTAGTATGGCTGCTCTTTGCTCAGACAGGAAGGGATGATTTAACTTTAGATGCAAGCCACATACCGCTTCTCGTCTGTGGAGTTCTGCTGGGGGGGTATTTCAAGTTCAAAAAAAGTGCAGAAGAGTTGAAGGAATTCAAGGCCAAGGTTTTCTACATTTTTTTCATGTGTTTCTTCTATATGTACAGACTCAAGTTTCTTTAGAGCAGCAACAATAGCAATGACTATTTGCTATAAGAAGGGGAGTGAAATGAGTTTTGAAGTTTGAGTGGTGTTGAGGAAAGGCTTAGATAAGGAAGGGGAATTTAAATGAACTGTAACATCACACATTTGGAAATGTGATAAGGAGTACAGTTTATCAGAGACTACCTTTCTC
This sequence comes from Empidonax traillii, assembly GCF_003031625.1. Lineage (NCBI taxonomy): Eukaryota > Metazoa > Chordata > Aves > Passeriformes > Tyrannidae > Empidonax > Empidonax traillii. The sequence continues at coordinate 1,052,856 of NW_020955544.1, read as the reverse complement.
TGGAATTAGGTGAAGCAATCCAACATAAAAGCAATTATTTCTGTACCCAGGAGTTTGACCATCTCATTTTTCACTTTTGCAGGATCTTCCAAGTAATCATGGCTAATGACATATCTGCAAACCCAGGGCTGTACCTTGCTGTAAAACTCTAAATCCAAACTTTAATTATCAGAGGAATACTTCCTTCCTTCAGAGAGACTTTTTTTTTTTTTTCCTTGCCTTCAGGAAATGAAAAGGAAATTATTTCACTTTTGTATACGGGAATTCAAATATGAATTTTGTGATGTAATGGGAAAGCTTTCTGATGGGATTCAATATTCCTAGCTGAAGCCTTTGGTGTGGAAAATGATACCTTTCCCCATTAGACCCCTCTTGGCCATGACTCTGATGTTCTTCTTGTATGGGACTTGTCTCAATCATAGTGAGATGGTATGTGCTATGGAGGGAGGAATTAAGCTTTTAGTCATGCTGTGCCCTCTCTTATTTATCAACTGCAATGTGAAACACAAAGTTAAAACAGACACAAGGTCTATGCTGCAAATCAAAACATGGGCTGAGCCAGTGCCTGGGATTTTGTCTGTGTGTATGAATGGACAGATTTATTGCATGTATTTCAGATGTTGCTATTGTCTTAACGAGTGCCACAAACAGAGCAACATCTGGGTGACACCAATATGTCTGTGTGTGAAATGATGGTGTGTGTATGCAGGGTAAGGCTCACCCATGAATTTAGCTTAGTCTTTAGTGACCTGTTAATAGATGCAGTTTTATTACCAGATTTTTTTTTTTCCTGAGGATTAAGTGGCATTTTAGTCAAATAATGCATTTGTTAATGATGTGCTTTAGTGAAGCAGCATGGTCTGAAAGGGGGGCAGAAATGGCAGTTATGTGTAGGAAACACTGGGGGTTGACTTTATGAAATATATGTAAACCAAAGAAACCATACCAACTTTCCTTTCTGGGCAAGTAACATCTGTAAATTCAGGGTTACAGCAATAAGCAACAGATTAAAGCCAGTAGGAACTTGGAAGGGATTTGGTTTGTGTTTGCAATTGGCTCGTGTCTTGACTCCCTACACTAGGGAGTGGAGCATGGAGCCAGCTGGACAGGAGTTAAAACCAAGCTCTGGGCTGGGACTGTGTGCTTTGAAACTCTAGACTAAAGGATGTGGAGGCTTCTCAGTGAGAGGGTGTGAAGGATGGGAAAGCCCAGAGACATAGCTCAGGGCTGTGCCATGGAGGTGTTGCACAGCAGGGCTTTCCCTGTGGGATAATGTGCAATTCCAGCCCTTCTTCTGCCCCATGGCCCCTTGAGGAATCCCTTTGCTCAGGGACCTGGTGTAGTGCTGTGGATTCTGATTTGAGTACGTGAAGTTCCATTTGAGTTTCTGAAAGTCAGAAAGACCTTTTGTGTTCTGGTAGCTGACAATCAACCATATTGCCTGTATATAATTTAATTGCCAGCGTATGGGCCATTTGTCTGACCACAAAAGCTTTTATTCACGTGCTTTAAATTTTTAGAGGCTTGTCATCAGCAGAAATATCGCACAGCATGAAGCTATTTCTTCCTTTGCAGCCACTTAGCTATGTGGCACAGCGATAGAGTGGCAAAACTGTGTCACCACCAGTCTGGCTGTGAGCTTGAGTGTTTGGGGTGGGGGACACATGCTGATGGGCACCCCTGGGTGAGTAATCAGAAAGTGGCTATTAGACATGTTTGGCTGGGGGGAGAGGAGGAGCTGGGCATAGGGAAACTGTAATCCTTTGCACATCTTCGTTGGAGACCCTGGTGTTCAGTGACTGTGGTTGGGGTCATGTGGTGCACTCAAGTATTCAGATCACTTATTAAGAATGGTATTTGGCGTTGTTACAGGTAGTAAGTAATTATGTCTGTTAGACAAAATGTTGTTTTGTCATCTCTTACCAGCTTCATTTGTATATAGAAGTGCCACCATGGTGTGGTGCATTCTGGTCGTATCTATTCATAGCATTCTCCTTTTGTTTGTGTGAGTCTGCGGGAGGAGAGGCTTCCGAATGTTTTGTAAGACTATGGAAATGTGACTTTGAAAACACTTGAAAGCACTTATGGCTTCTCTCCAAATGATTAGGTTTCAAATTAACAACGTTCTTAACAGCAAAAATAGGTACTGTCTTGAGTTAAGAAGGTGGCTAGATGTATCTCACCGTCAGCATTAGGTAACGAAACACAAACCTGTTCTTTTATACAAACCACTTGAAGCTCAAAACTTGGTCAATCAAAACCATTATATTTCCAAATCTTTTCTTTGTTTAAAAGCTGTCTGGACTGCAGTATAAATATTATCTGGTTGAGCTGTTGCCTGTGGTGAAGGATAACGATAGATCCTGTCGGTGCTTCATTAGCCACTGTGTGGAACCTTCCACATGTTGGAGAGACAAAACTGCAAGAGACCTTTGGGTTGTTTGTCAGGCCCCCTGTATGCCAGGAGGGATCATGTCCTATATAATATTGTCATGGAATTTAATGACATAATTTTCCCTTTCTTCCCTCAAGTGCTCCAAACCTCACAGCCTTGGTGGTTAAAAGCCTGCATAAGAAACCTTGACGGGTGCAGGTCCCTGTGCCAGCTCTGGCAGGTGGGTATGGCAGTGTCCAAAGCACCCCACTGTCCACGGAGAGTGGCATTAGAGAGAGTACTCAGGAAAAGGCCAGAGATCACATCATGCTTTGTATCTTTTGTTTTTATAAAGGTGGCTTTCCAGTGTACATGTTTTTAGCCACTCCTAGCCCAGTTCTTCACCACCCTGTACTGGGGAGGGTTGGTGTGGGACCTGGGGAGGCTTTGCCTGATCTGCTGGCAGGAGTCTTGGGGCAGATGTGGGCTCATTCATTTCTTGTGGGTATCTGCTAGTCTGGCCACAGCCCTGATTTGTGTTGGCATGGCATTACCTATTTAGCACTATACAAAAATAGCATGTATCCTCCTGTTCTCTACAGGCTGTCACTTTTTAATTGCTCTAGAGGTAGCACTTCAAAGAATTTCTGTAATTTTTTTTTTTAATATACAGAACTGTTCTCACTTGAAATATCATTAGTGAATAAAAAAAGCCTTTATCATTTCCTTGGGATAACAGCTAAAAGCTGGTGGCTGTGTTGTTGCAGTGACCAGTTTCTCGGATTATTGTGTAATTAATCATGTTATTGAAGGAGAGAAAAGGGAAATGGAAGTTAAATAAGTAACTTCTTTGCATCATCCATCAAAGTCCATCAAAGTCTTTTAGGTGCTTATCAACTCTTTTCCAGGCTATGAGTCTGTCTCTCCCAAGCAAGTGTGCTGTTTCCAGATGAGTTTTCCTGTAGGTTGGTGCCTGAGACAAGGAATTGGTCCCTATGTTAAATGTCACCATAAAGTATTATCATATGTCTTCTGAAGGGATCTTGGGAATTCTTCAAATCTTTTGTTACCAGAGAGGATCAACTTTACTTCAGCCTGCCTGAGCAGATATTTATTTATTGTGCCCATTAAAACCCTTCCTGAAATAGATATCCTCTCAGCCCTGTCAGGCCACTTATTTCTGTGCTTATTGAAGTGAGGGGCAACAACCAGAATCTGGAACCTGGGAAATTTTGCCTTGCTGTACTTATGATTTCTTTCCATGTGCTTCTCCCTTAATAATCTTGGGTTCATTTCCTTGTGATTCTGGGGGCTAATTAACATGGTGAAGATGATTCCTGTGAGTACACTCAGGTTTGTTTGGTTTTTTTTTTTAAAGTTTTATCGGCTGATATCTGTGTGCAGACTGCCTGAAAGATTGTATCATTTAATTAAAGAAAGAACAAACAAGAGGATTAATGTAATCTATGGGATGGGGACAGGAGGCTGGAAAGGGTCAGGCGAGAGCCAGCACAGGGCCCCCATCGGGTGCCCAGCGAAGAGCACGCACAGTTCACTGCGTGCTGGAATTGGTAGATAGAAATCCTTTAACACTTCTGGCAAATAACGAGGGGCAAAGTCTTGGTGTCAAACCTGAACGTTCTCATTTACATTGAAATAGTTTAGGTTTCCTTGCATGTGTCATGCATAGCATAAACCAATGCTCTGTTATTGCAAATAGTATTTTTAATGGAAGTAAATTCCATCATCACCAGTGTTAATCTGCTGCACTCAGGAGTCTGTTTCCAAATATCGACTTCTGGTAAATGACCTTTATCAGTGTTGTAAGATTTTATTTGGAAAATGTTTTGTGTCAAAGCCTGGAAATGTTCACTGGTGACCTGGTTCCATTTGTTAATAGCCAATTTGCTCAGTTCTTACAGACCTGTGAAGGATAGAGCATTCTCTTCCTCAGAAATTTAGGGGCTGTGGTGACTTGGGGGGCCACTTGGGACTTGATGGCAAACACCAAGGTGAGGGGGGGTCAGCAGGTCTCAAAGCTACAGACCAACAACTTCTAGGAACATCAACTTTGTGTGATTTTTTGAAGTCTGGGTGTGGGTTTGAGTGAGGTGCAGATATTTAAGAAACCATTCTGTCTTGCAAAGCTGGATGGTGGTCCTCATTTCCCAGCTTGGATTTAAAGCTGGGGATTGTACTTGATCTACCAAGGGATTTTCTGTTTATAAAATTATTGCAGCTTATCAGGTCTGACTTGGAAATAGCTTGCTCATCTACATAATTAAGCTATAAATAGCAGAGTAGATGAACCTGCTTTTTAAGTATGAGGTTATTTCTTCTTGAAGTTTAGGAGATTTATCGCCCAATATGTGACCTATTTTCCTAAACTGTTGTCTGTGATAAAATAGTGGCTGCTCATCTTGGGGTTCTGCAGAGTCAAGTGCTATTAGGGAGTAGTGTAAATGATAACTTTGTGAGTTATGTGAGCCTGTGAGTGACAATAACAGGAAAACCTCTCCCATTTTTGTATTCTTCTGTAATTACTGTGAAAGTGGAAGGTAGAGGCAATTGGGACAAATAGAGATGGTTTTCTGTTGGCATTTTCACTACCTCTGAAATAAAAGTGAAATTACTGAGGTCACCAGTTGGCCATAGCTCAGTGAGTTGGTGTTGTAGACAGTTATGCCCCTCGGCCAGTGTTATTGATAATCCAGATAACAGCTTCTGCCATTGAAGGTTGGGCTTAATTTATGGCAGAGGAAGTCCTGCTGACTGTTCCTCTAGATGGCTTTTCCTGTTGGGATATGCTCTGACTTTGAGACAGGATCCTGGCATGGATACTGGAATAACATGCCTTGTACTGGCTGCTGGGTGCTTGAACTGAGGGGAGCTGATACAGGGGACTGGGTTACCAGTCTAAAAAGTTTGTTTGCTGCCTGCTGGGAAGCGCTTATCCGAAAAGAGATGAGAAACTTTTGCTTAGTTTTCAGCTGAAAATCAGCCATGCACAACAAGAAACAGCTTAAAGTGCCCTGAAACTGAGTCTCTTGTGATGCCAGAGTAGCAGATGGCATGTTGTCACCACTGATGAAAATTATGTTAATTAAAATATTACAAAACTGACTCTAGTTGAACATTTGTTTCTTATGAGCATGTGATTGTCAGCTTTTCTGGAAGATAAATTTTGTGAATATTTCAACTGATATATTTCTCTGAAATAGCTTTCTGGAGGTTTAATGTGCTGTTTGTTTTTGGTGCTGTAATGCTAAATGGATGGAAGTCGTTCAGTTGATGTGGACACAGTTAAAGAACTTGGAGTAAATTAATTTAAAGAGTTTGTAAATAGATTGTGTGATTGCTGTAACCTTGTGCAGAGTGTGCACTCTCATCTGCTGCACACATGGGCACCTCTGAGATGGCCACACCTCGGCCCTGTCTGGAGGAGCAGCTGTTTTCCATATTTATAGCAGCTAATTAGTGGAGGGATGGATTGAGTGAAGATTTGAACTCTTTCTCATTAGTGGGCCGAGACTTTGTGTACACCTGTTTTCCCCCTAAAGGAAAGATATAGAAATGCAGGATGTTTTCAGGGGACTCTGCCCACCATGTGGATTTTCTGGCTGATGTTAAACAACAACTTTTGGGATGGATGTTTCCTTGGGTAAATTTAACAAGCCAGGGCCAGTCCATGTTTTTGCTGTTAAAAATTAACTTCTGTAAGTTATGGTGCAGTACAGTCAAGATTTCATCTCTTTTCTTCCATGTCTTTTGAAAAGTCTTAAAAGCTGCCACTCGAAGACCTTTGTACACAACCTAGAAAGCTTTTTATTCCTTGCCTGTAGAAGCTGTTGGCTTAGGCTGAAGGATGGCTTTGACAATAGTCGGCACAGATGCTTCAGAAGGTGTAAATCCTCCCCAGTCGGCAGATGCAGATAATCTGTCCCCTACTGTTAGCCACATCCTGATCTCTAACAGATAAAGACTGACTTAATCCCCAAAGCATGAGCTTTAATATCCTTTACAAAAGCCTCCTCCTAATTCTCAAGGCCCTGGTATAGTTTTCTCCCCCATGAAGTCGCTGCTGGGTGGCTGAGAGCTGTTTGGGGCTGTCTGAAAGGCAAAGAGGTGTTTGCTGGAAGATGAAGGCACTGCCCCGAGCTGCTCCCAGCTTCCTCTCTGCAATTTGCAGAACCTGCTGATTTTTATTCCCCATCTATTGACTGTTAAATTACTTTTATTATCCCCTCTTTGGCTTGCCCCCTTTCATTTTCTTATGAAAAGAGTTGGATTCTGGTGACATGGCACTTGCTCAGGTGTCTTTTACTCTGATACAGACCTATTCCTTCACTTCTGTAGGGAATTTTTCTTCTAGGAAAGGGAGAGTGCTATGGCACCAATGTGTTAGCCAGGACAAGGCACTGAGCATTGCTTTCTTTTGTGCCCAAACCAACCCTGTCTGGGAGCCCTCTCCCATCTCAAGAGCTGGGCTTTGCCTTATTGCTGGCTGGTGTTGGCAGCAAGCCCTGGAAGATCTCTGCCAGCTGGGAAGCCTGGCTGTTCTCTCTGCAGTGCTGCATTTCACACCGAATTGTACCTTCATCCTGGTGAAGGGGGGGCTCTGCTGGGGAGGGAGGTGGCTGTGGTGGGATTCAATGGGCTCTGGTGCAGAAAGTGAAACCCAGCCTGCTGTTGGTGCCAGCATGAAGGATGATTTTGCTTCAAAATGGTGCTTTTAGTTCAGAAAAGCATCTTGGATGAGTTCTGTGATATTGGTTGGTCTTTGCAGAGAGCTCTGTGCCCTTTCTGACATGTGCCCCTATTCTTGCTCTGTCTGGCAAAGGCTGAGCAAATCTGATTGTTTTCCCACCCATGAAACCAGGTGTGATGCTTTTCCACTCCACTGTGTGTTCCGTGGGAGGCACCAATGACCTGGTACATCTTCATGTCCCTAGTTCTGTGTAAGCACAAGGTTGACCCTTCCCTGCCCTACTGAACCTTGGCCAAGTATTTGAGACTCTCTTTGGAAAATACAGCAGAATATTTTGGTTGTATTTCCCTAGTCATTGTAAGGGAGGGCTCTTCACGTGAATGTAAAAGCATAAGTTTTACAGATCTGCAAAACACACTGTGAGTGCTTGTTTTTGGGAGAACCTGGAGGGAGTAATGAGCTGGTGTTGAAGGTTGAGGGGGTTTGATTTTTTTTTTTTCCCCCTGCTTCTTAGAGGAACATGTTTGTTTTGAGTAAATTGCAAAGGACTGTGAACACTCGTGAGAGCAGCTTTTAATTGCTTTGTAGCGAGTGTTATTTTTCTCCACAATCTCACAATTAACCTACTCCCTGTGGCTTCCCAGTGTAAGTTCTGCTGTTGGTACAAATTGATTGTGCCTCTGCCTTTTGTGTTGGGAAGAGAGGGAAAATTAATTCCCAGTGCCCTCAGCTCCCTGGAAATATTTTCCTACCAGGGTGTCTGAATCGAAGTGGTGCTCTGGGATTATTTAAGGGCTGAGCATTTTTGTATTGTCCTGAATGATATTTCATTCCCCTCTACCCACCCTTCCAGTCTATTTTTTTCCTAGAACCTAAATTACAGCTCAAATTGGTGATGAACAAACAGGTGCAAGTGACTTAGTGATAAACCTTGTGTTTCACTGGCTTGTTAAATTTGGAGGGTGCAATGAAAATGTGAATGTCTGAACTAAACCAGTAATTCATTATATTTGAAGGAAGGTTTGGACAGGGATTTATTTGCCTAATTTGAAATTGTCTTTGAATTAGTCTGTGACAGTCTTAATATGAAAACTCTAGAGTTTTATTTTGCTGTCAGGGCCTAATCAGTGTGTAACGGAGTTTGAGGTGGTGAGGAGGTAGCAAATGTGTGTGTAGCTTGCATAGCTTCCAGTGCCATGTGGCACACATTTCCTTTAAAGCCTTGACTCTGAGCAGCAGAATGTGTAAGCAGTCTCACCAATTTCTGCAGTGCATGGCTCTGCCAAGGCTCCTGGAAGTGGTGAGAAAGAGGATAAAATCCCAGCAGAGAACGATGGGTCTGTGTGCAACTGTGTCAGCATGGACATACACCTCTTGCTGGGGTCTTGCTTCAACACCAGGGGTGTTGAGACCCCCATCAGGGTCTCAATTTTATTTTATTTTTTTAAAGTGCAAAGGTGTGGGAATACAGTGATATTAGATACTGTTGGCAAGTGCTGTCTGAACTGGCAAGCCCTGCATGTGTCACTTCGTGCAGATGTGCAGGGGGTTGCTGGAGGCTGTTGGTTGTTGTTCTTCCTGGACAGGATGAATTGCAGACAGACCTCACTGACGTGGAAACAGCTCATGGGCACCAACCTGTGAGCAAATGCTCAAAGTATCCTGGGTTTGTGTGTGGGGAGGTGTCTTCAGACACATTCAGATCAAGCAGATATCACTGGAGAGAGGGAAAACACTTCTTATAGTCTGAAGGCAGATGGAGAGTGCACAGGGGAAGAAGAAATGATAGCCAGAGGAGTTCAGAAATCAGCCAGGAAAGATTTCAGAGAATGTACCCTAAAGCACTAAGAGCAGCTTCCAGTGCCAAGAGGCTGCTCAAGACAAGTAAAAAGTCAAACCGTGGGTAAGGGTTTGGAGCAATGCTCAAGTCAGTCAACCAAAGATTTGGAGCTGCAACCAGCTATTAGTAACAGATGGTTTGATCCCAGAAACAGAGGTCAAAACCAAAGGGCTGGTGACATTAAACTATACTTACCTTGTCTTGTCAACAGCCTTGTGTGGTAGTTTGGGGGAGAGTCCAATAAAACATCCAGCCTTCTCCTTGGTTTCACCCTGTTGGCAGTGACAACCCATGTTTCTTCCTCCAAGGAGGAGAGAGAGATTCTCAGTGACCCTGATGAGACCATGCACAATGACGTGGTCATCACAGTAGTGTTAGACCATGTTGCCCCTTTCTGTGGATCCTGGACAACTTCTTTCAGCAGCCCTATAAATGCCTGTGATCACAGTCTGTCTCACCTTAGGATAGGATTTAGTTTATCTTGTCTGTTTCTTGGTTGCTGTTGGTGTCCTTTTATCCTATAATTTTTCACCTCTTCGATTGACAGAGAGATACCAGCTCTGTGCTTTCATTGCTGTGCCCTCTTGTGTAAGTGATGAAAAAGATGTGCTGAGGATGTGTACAGATCCACCCCCTCGTCCCCTGTACTTTTGTTGCTTGTAGGGTTCTTAAAAGCAGAAAAATAAGTTATCTCATCCTGTTGCAGAGATTTGTAGCCAGAATTGCCTTTTTCTTTTTTTCCCCTTCTGTGGGTGTTGTTCTTCCCTTCACTGTCTTTTCGAAAATGCGTCTTGACATAGAACATGTCCATGCAGGGATCATCAGGAAAGTTGAATTAAATTAACTAGAGGTGTGAATTTAAAAAGGATTATTTAAACCTCATTAAACCTCTGTGTTTGCACACTTTTCAAAATTAAAGTTTCTTTAATTTGATTTCAGTTCACTCCGCTTCCTAAGTGGAGTAATCTCAATTTAATTAAGGCAAATTAATTGAGTTAATGTCCAAAGAGAGATTTAATGCCAGGTAGAAAAGGAGCATTCAAGGAAAATGAATGAAAGGGAAGTTGAGCTTATTCAGAACTAATAAAAGTAGAAACTCTTTCCAGTCTGAGATGTTGCAAGAATTAGACGTGATCTGTGGAAAACACTGTAATTGTGATCTTGTAAAGGATACTATCAACAAGTGAGAGCCATTTCTTTGGCTCATTTGAACAAACTCTCATCACTCCCTCAATTCTGGGCACCAGCCCAATATTGTGGAAGGAGAAAGCTATGTGTATTGAATGTCTTCTCTTTTTACTTTTTTCCATTCCTTTAGGAACCAGAGTAGATTTATACCAAATAATTACCCGTTTGTTTTTGTTTTACCTCCCTGTCTCCTCCATCTGTTTCTTGTATAATATTTTTCTAGGTTTTTGGTGTGTTGTTTTTTTTTGTTTTTTTCTTCTTGAGGAGAAAAGAGATTGGAAGAGGGGTGAAAACACGTCCCTTCTTTCATGTGAAGGTGCTTATCTCCACCTGTGCATGAGCTGCTCAGCCAAATCTCATTTCTGTCTTGTGTCCTAAGAGATTCAAGTCAGGTCCCTCTCTGTCAGTTCTGCCAAAGGTTCAATAGGGGCAACGGTGAGAAAAGTGAAGAGGTGTCATTCATGGCAACAGGAGGGTGAAAGGCAAAGGCAGGAGGTTGCGTGGTGTTGGAGGTGCTCAGCATGACCTTCAGTCTGATTTTTATCATCTGAGAAAAATGGCAATTAACAAGGAAGCTTCTTTGCTGCAGGAGACAGGATTAGAGCAGCAGTTCAACATCATGATGCTTCATAAAGGCCAGGAAAAAGGTGTGATTTACAGTCCTAAGACCTTTTACCTCTTTGGAGAGGGTGAAGCACAGGGGTGGTAGCTTTGTTCGTGCTTGTTACTCTCATTGCTGGTTTGATAACTCCAAGCATATGGATGCAGAGTTCTGTGAGTGTTTTCCAGTTTCCTTGTTTTGCCTCTATGACGGAACAAATATTTAGTGAACTGGAGCTCATCCTGGGATAAGCCAGGCTGGCAGTTTGTTTATTTTTTTTGTTATCCTCTTATGTTATATTTTTAACGGTAGAAATGGGCTCCTATGGCTTTCTGCTCAGGGCTTCTCCTTTACTCCCTAGCTTACAATTGGGTCATTTTTTTTAATGTGGGGATTTAGGGTTCTTCCTCATCTCTTTTCTTATGGACCTCCATGCAGAGGGCTTTTCTAAAGGGAGTAGAATTCATACCTTCTTCCCACTCCTCCTCCACTTCTGAGTTGTGTAGGGGTCAAGAACCTGCCCCCACCAGCTTCAGGGACACATCTGAGATCGTTCACAAACCAAGCTCTGCCCATAGGCTTTGTCACAGCAGGACAGCTTAAAAGTACAAACTGAATGTTCAGAAGTAGAGTATGTATGGTTTTGCTGTTTCTTTTGTGTAGTGTTTATTCGTTGAACATGTATTATATCAAAGTATTTGTGAAATAAGTGCTTCTTTCTACTTTGTTGCCTGAACAGTTCAACCCAAAATCCAGGTTTCAGGCATCTCATGGGCATACAAGTGCAAGAGGTACCAATTTTGTTTCATGTATCTTCAGGCTGTCAGCTGTGCAAAGAAAGGGAAAAAAGGACACAGTTAACAAATATGTCTGTGTAGGAGATGATGTAGGCTAAATTCAGAGTTCTTAAACAGACATTTAACAAGAAAACAAATATAATAAAGAACTTTTAGCTTATTCCCACAAAATGTTTTTGATGGAAAAGAGTAATGTGTAGGTAAGCTATTGGTTTCTCTAGCAGCAATAAATTACATAATGTGGTTAGAAAGCTTAGAAAAATTTTATTAATAGAGGCATAGGTATTTGGAGTGACCTGTGTTAATAAGGCAAAAGTATATCTTATATAAGTCATTTACACTTATATTTTATTCAGGTAACTTATTGCTGTGGGATTTGATGATACTCATGCTTAGACACTATTGAAAACTAAAGTTATAGCTAATGAAAGTTAGTAGAAATTAATAATAAAATCCTGTTATGTTTGATTTGCCTGTCAGAAATACAGGTCAAAGAATTAAAATACCGTTGGAGGGCTGTCAAGGCAGCTATTTGATATTGCCTCGTAGCAGATGCAAACCCTATTTCTTACTTTGAAGTGGAAGCCTCTATATTTTAACATCAGTCAGAGCCAGCAACTTTATATGTCTGAGTCATAGGACTCAGTTTTTACAGGCTAAGCAGTCAAACAGAAATGTGAATTTTTTCCTGTGTACCTTCTTCAGTTGACTGATGGTGAACAGTTTTCTAAAGGAGATGCTCTGTCAACCTGTCTCTCATCATGGGCTTCTCTGGATTCCTTAGCAGTCAAATGAAAAGGCCAAAGCAATGAAGACATACCTGTTGTCCTCAGCAGTGTTTCTGCCTTCTCCTACGGTGTGTTTTCACTGTCAGAAGGATATTCCAGCTTGTGCTGGAGCCCTGAGGTTCCTGGGAGAGGCAATATGGTGTTGTCTGAGCGTTGCATCAAGTGTCAATGAAAAATCTGGGGTATCAAATGGAAATAGGTAAAAGGAAATATCCAAAGGCTTTTCTTGCTGCCCAAACCTACTTGATTCTAATTTTAAGTAGTCCCCCAAAGTGCCCTCTAGCTTTTTAGGCTTTCTTATGGATTTCTCAGAGGTGGTGTAGTCCTTTACCCTGTCCAAAGGTGCTGTGTACCCCCAGCATTAGCTGTCAAGGCTGCAAAGCAAAACAAACCTGTCCTTGTCTTTTTTCTGGAGTTTCTCATAATCTGTGATGGGCTCAGTGAGGTCATTCATTGTGTGAAGGTGAAGGGAGATGCTGGGTGAAGCAGCAGCCTGAATTCTGATGTGCTGTGAGGAAGTAAATTTGTCTTACAAATGAAGAAAGTGCATTCAGGAGGACAGAAATGTTGTCTGAATAGTTGATTAATAGATTTATCTAATGGGACTCAGCTTGCATGTAGTCCATTGTTTGTGTTTGTCAGGTGTACAGGACATGCTTTTATTTGTTGAGATGACACTAGAAGTGCATCAAAAAATACTGATTTTAGTCCTCAGAGCCTTTTTTTTCTTTTTCCTACTGCACTGTTAGACTTCCAGTTAGAACCTAATCCTGAGTGAGGTTAGTGTGCTATTAAACTCTCAGGGACATTGTTGTAGGGTTTTAATGAACTTAAAAAACCCCAAAAAACTACGAGTTCTTTCATTAGACCACTGAGTATCATGAAAGTCTCAATGACTCTGAAAAAATCTTTATTAGGACATTAAGATGGTATTTTTCCCATGTAATAAAATATCTTCCAGGACTAGCTGTAAACATCATTTTAGTAATCTTCCTGAACTTCATGGGAATTGTTCCTACTGTTGCCTCAATAGCTGTCTTGGGAAGAGGGGGCACTTGTAAAGGACATTGGTATATTCCTGCCATACAGCTAGAAGGAAGACCATGAAATGAAGGTCTATCTGTTCTAATCCTTGGATATTTGTTTGTTTTTTTCTTTAAATGGGGTCTCAGCTTTAGAGTTCCATTGTATGATGAGGAGTCATCACTGACTCCTAAAAAGAAAAGAGATGCAGCTTGCCCCATAAACCCTCTTAAAATCTACTGTCCTGATTCCCAAAGGATCTAGCCAAGCATCTGTGCATTGGTGAGTCTGGGTGGGAAGACTATGAGGATGTCAGGAGCCTGGGTACCTCCCAGTTCCTGGGAAGCTGACCCAGCAGAACAGTGGGAATTGCATTGCTGTTATATGGGGCTGGTTGACCTTTGGTTGAGTTCTGGCTGAAGCTCAGTGATATGTTGCTGCTTTTCTATCCTATGCCAGTGCTTTAATGAAAAACATTTAAGGAAATATTAAGGAAATAGTTGCAATATTTGTGTCTGCTCTACATGGCATCATCTGCATTTTGCAAATTCCACAGTGTAGCAAGGCCAAAGAGAAAAGTTTCCTCATCCTTAGTTTTGAATTGTACAGTCATGAATGAGCTTCTATCAAAATTAACTGAAAAATGTTAATATTTAGAGCAAATAACCTTTTTTTTTTCTCAGCTCTCTTCTGCTTCATCATGTAAACTAATTAACAATAAAGCCTTAAACAAGCACTGTAGCAAAGTAACTGTTGTCTTTACATGTATTATTGTAATTAAAAGGCATTTCCTTATGGTCTTTCAAATCTAAATCCTTATACAATAGGGTCTCTCTGCTACAGTGATTTTCAGAGGTTTCATTAGTTCTCAGCATACCAGCATTTATCGCTTTCTGCGCTCTCTCCCGAAAACTTAGCGGCTGTTAACGCTGTGAATGTTGCGTTGCTGTGCTGCCTACATTAATTAGGGCTTTTTCCAGGCTTGGTTTATGCCTCAGAGATGCGCTGCAGAAAAAACAGCCAGATAAAGAAAGCTGTTGCAGCACTAATGAATCAGCTTGACAGGGAGGTAGCATGAGCTGATGGCAGCAGGCTGTGGGGCAGGGAAGAGGTTTGAGTCTGACAGCCCACAAAGAGCCCGATCTCACGCAAGTGATACGTGGCCTCTCTGCCTCATTTCTTTGATTGTAAATCCAAATCAGGACAACAATGTTAGCAAACAAGAAGGAATGCTGCCAAGAGTGCCTTGTACTCCCTTTCCTGAAATGTTTTGCTGGCTTACACCAGGTGGGGTGGAAGCATTGCTATCTTTCTTTGTGAAAATGTAGTGGTAGCTGAGGGAGAGGTGAGGACTGAGTGGTCATTCTATGGCTTCTCTAAATGACTTCTCATGAAGTTGCCTCCTGTCTGCTGCAAGCACACATTCTTGTCGTGCTATCTTGTTCTCCAAGGTTTGAAGTGCATGGCAACCTCATGAGGAAAGGAAATGCTGGTTAGGAGCCCCTGGTCAACCTGAACATCAGGACAAGGTGCAGATCAGTGGATTGTGATTCAGAGCTGTCAGAGAGGTGCAGGGAACAGGCTGCAGTCAGTCCTCCAGCATGGGCAGTTATGGGCAAAGGAGAGGATGGAAACCCTTGGAGCCATCCTGTTGGAGCCAGTGCCAAAGCTTGCAGTCATTTTGGTTTAAGAACAGTCCAGTTCATTTGACTCTTTGTTTTATGTTTGCTGTTTTCTCCTTTGTTTATGCAAGAGTGATAGTATCAGGTTTGTTATTTGTTGAAGTGTTTAATTACCAGGACTGCTGTGGCTCTTTGTGCCTCTAAGATGGACACAGATGAGACAGTGAGCAATGTAATTCCCTCTGGCACAGAGTACTGGTCAGGTGCCTGCTGCTGTAATGGGATCATTAACAAGAAACTGGATCAAACAGTACAAAAGTGAGAGGTGGTGTTTTTTTTTTCTCTTCCCCTACCCTTAATTTTTTTTTTTTAGCCTAAGGCTATAAATCAAAATAATGTTCAGCTGTAGCTGGTGTTTCTCTGTCCCAGATTATTGATGGCAAGGTTCAGGATGAATTCCCTGTAGCAGCCTGTCATTTTGCAGTGCCAGTAGCCAGACTTGAGACTCCATCCTGGCAGTGGGGGACTTACCCTGCTTACCTCCAAGCCAAGCTCATCAGAGTATGAGCAAGTCTTAGGTCTGCCACATGACAAAGTCATCTGCAGTGACTTGCACAGTCAAAGAAATACTATCTTATCTCTTTTTTTGTAGTATTGGCATCATGTACCAGGGTTTGTTGTATGTTTAAGTTTACACACAGCAGCTCTGAGCAGATAGTTGCCATAGTAAGACATTTGAGATCATTAACCCTTGGAACGGGTAGCTAATTGGGCTCTAAATCAAGAGATGAAAACATACAGGACTGTCAGAGGGAGAGGGAAAGCTTAATCAGAAGCTGTTTTGATGAAAACATTGTGGGTTTGGCAGAAGTCCTGCTGAGCCCACTGCATCCAGGACACACAGCTTTGTTGTAGTCTTCTTTCTCTCTCCAAATGACATTAAACACAATAATTAAGGCAACAGAGATTAACATGTCAAGCCAAGCTTTTAATTTGTCCTCTTTTTTTTTTTTTTTCCTGTGAGCTCCTCAATTTTCCCTTAATTCAGCAGAACATATATTTTAAGGAAGGTTGACTCAACAGCTTGTTGGTGGCAAAGGGAGGAAAAGAGTCTTGCTCTCTGTCTGGAATTTCTTCATCTAAGTACTTTGTTGTACATTAATGAAAGAAAATTATCTTTTTAAGCAGCCTGTCTTCTGGCAATAAGCTTTACATAGCAGGATTTTTGAGGCATTAAGAATAGAGATTTATTTCCAAATGACCATCCAGACTGTTGAAAAAGGATTTTGATTTTTATAATTAGTTTTTCCTGTTTATATGTTGTACTGTCTTTATCTTCTTTACTTGAGCAAAGCAAGGCTTTTTTATTTAAACACATGTACTTGCATTTCTTTGATTTTTATTCTGCTTGATGCAGTAAATGCATTCAGCCAGTAATATAATTCTTCTTCTATGGAATTTCTGCCCAAAATGTTCCTTGTGGTGTAATGAGTGTTAGTAGATTCCTAGTGATAAGTGTTGTATCCCAGTGACATTCTGATATGAGGGAAAATAAAGCTATTGATCTGTTCCAGAGCAAAAAACCATATGTTTGGGGCTGTGGTGCCCCGCCTCACCTTGCAGGATGGACCTCAGAAGGCTGCAGTGAAAGGAACTGTAGCTCATGGGGTGCTTTTTGCTGCTCTCTCCTTTGCGAGTAGATTTTTACTTGTGAGCAAACCATTAGCAATACTGAAGCAGCTACTGGGTACCTTGGGGAAGCTTTCTCATTGTACAACGCAAAACTGGGCTGATGCACTTGAGGAGGGGTGACAGAGGTCAGCCACACTCCCTTTGTAGAGCAGATGTGCTGGTGAGTTCTTCTTGCATGAGAAGGGCTGATGATGTGATGGGAAGAGAGCTGGTGAAGACGGCAAAGCCTCTTTCAGGTAGTGGTTGGTGGTATGTCAGGATGCTAAGTGGTCCAGTTTTGTTCTAATTCCAATTTGCCTACCAAAGCCAGTGGTGAGAGACAGACAGACATCAAAGAACTTGTGAAGCTGCTGGTGAGCTGTGTTTGCCCTACAGGGGTTTCCATGGGAGAGGGTGAGCATCCCCTCTTGGTTGGTAAAGCTGGCACGTGCTCCTGTCATGCTTGCCTTTGGGGTATAGAGGAGATGGTGGAGAGCAAAGCTTTGAACTCTAAAGGGCAGAACAGGGCTGTCAGCCACCACCTCCCACCTTATGATGTTTGTGTGGTTTATTAGATTCCTGTTTTGCTTGGTCAGTCTCACCTGAATGGTCACAGACTATAACCAGCTCCTGATGGATGTCCTGCTACCAGGCAGTGTTTGAGGGGCTGATATAAACAGGAGTGGAGGAGGCTGAGTTTTGGCACGTACCACGTTTGCTGGAAGCGAACACCGGGGTGCCTCTCTCCTGCTGCTCTGTGCAGCCTTGGTACATTGCACAGCACAGAACTGCAGCATTCCTTCGGCAGACTTCTCTGAGAAAATCAGCTTGTCTGCTGAGTCCTCGTTAGTGATACGTTAAACTCAGGTCCATTACTCTTCCCATGAACGTAGCAGAGATGCACCTCTGACGTTTTTTAATGGCATGCAGCAGGTGGAGTTAAACCAGTCTCTCTAACTTGCGTCATGTTACTTCGTTATCTGCAGAACGGGCTCTTGCTTTGCTGGAAGCCAGAGCGTTTGCCAGCCTGGCTCTTGCGCGTCTCTGGGATTTGGTTTCCACTCACAAAGGCTGACTGCTGCTATGCAGACAGAAAACCACAAAACTTTGATTTTAGTTGGCAGTCATACTTGGACCACTGTAAAAGAGAAAATGTATTTGGACTGTGTCTGCCCATAACTCACCCACCCCTCCACACTCTGATTTCTGAGCAGAGATCAAGGCTAATGCTCTGCTCTAGATTAGAGCTGATACGGCTTTGAGATGGACCATTCCACCCACAGTGAAGGGGCAATGAATCTGGGGAAGGTTTGGAATGGCATACAAACCTGAATGTGTCTTCAGTGGGGCCAAGTTGTTACTTCAAGTTGCGGAGATGAAATTGGTGGTCTTTAAATTTTAGCTGATCAACACCTGCTGTTAGACCTTAGTGCTGGCAGTAGCACCTCCCAGGGATTTTGCTGGCCTCTTGGGTAAGCTGGTTTGCAGCTACCCTGGATATATCTGACAAGAATCAATTACATTCCTCACCGCTGTGGAGAGATGTACGTGCTCCTCCAGGACTTGTTCCCCTGGGAAACAATGAACTCCTGTCTTTGCTCTTGGCCGTGTGCTCTGTCCGTATCGAGGTGTGTTGACTCGCCTCTCTGACCCTCCCCATCTGCTCATCTCTCATCTGCTTTGTACAAACCAGAATGATCAGAAGCTGTCCAGCTGAGCGCAGTCCAAGTTCAGCACAGTTCAAGCAATTACAAAAGGGGGCCTTGTTCTGTTGTTTTACAAGGCAAAACCAACATTACAGGTGTTGGGGAGGAGTTGAGTAGAAGATATTTGCTCTTATGTCTTTCCAATGGACTGCTTTTTGCTTTTCTTCTCAATTACCTTTTTGTGGTGTGTGTTTGGTTTGTTCTTGTGCAGGCTCTTTCAGCAACAGGGCTTGGTTTTTGAAGCATGGTCTTTGAATATAAACTTCTACTTTACTCTCACTACATACACATATCCGTGCTCCCTCTTTCTGGCAACACTGGACTATTTGTGTTTATAAAGCAAGCTGGTTTGTTTTAATACAATAGTATACATGCAGGATTTCTGTGGCTCTTTGTTGGGGAAGTTGGTATCATTACACAATTCGATACTTAATGCAGAAGAGAATCCCTTCCTATTCTCTCTGCTTTTCCATGGGAAAGCCTTTGTGGGGTTAAGCTGTAGCTGCTTTTCTGTGTGCTTGGCCTCTTGCTGGCACTGCAAAAGCGAGACAGTGGCTCCCTCTGGAGCCAGCACCGCTGTGACTCCAGGGACTGTGTCTTGCTGAATCCGTCACGATTTGCAGCTAAATATTTCAACCCAGGCAGTCTTTTGTTTTACCATTAAGGAGGCCTGTTTCCTGCCTGTGGTATTCTCAGAAAACAGTTACAAGCTCAAAAGTTCAAATAGAAGTTGTACAAACAGGGACATGGGCTTGTTGCTCTATAATTATAATTTTTTTACACTTCTACTTACGTATCACCTTTCGTCCCAGAGGTTTCTACGAAGATTCACATAACATCTGATGTTTGAAACAATATCGATGCAGTATTTCTACAGATTTTTCACTGAGTTTGCCTGTCTGTAAGTGGAAGTATCCCTTGTCAGGATAGACCAGCGTAGCAGCTATTATGCAGTGAGAGCAGTGCTTTTTGTTAATGTATGTGCCTGACTTGCAATAGTCTTAAATAGTGAATGCAATTTGCACCATTCTTTTACTATTATTATTCATTATTTAGATAAAGTAGCAATTGTTTGCGATTAATTCCTTTAACCCCTGCAGGAAAGAAGGGTGAACAGGTATGTGGGGCTCTACATCTTAATTCAGCATAGCTGGCTGGGCGTTGCTCTACTGTGTGGGGTCCGTGACTGGGCTCCTGACATCAAGGTTGTTTTACAGACCTGTGAGTAGGTGACAATCCTGCCTTGGACAGCTTAAACACTTGTGGCCACATGAGCTCAGCCTGTGAGCAGAACCTGGCTTAGAGGATGCCCACCAAAGGAGATGGACTGGGTGTTGTCTGACTGTGATGGACCTGATGGAAGTCTGTTGGATCTGGGCTTCCTGCAAATGGGGCCAATGTGTCAGGCTGGAGCTGGCTGAGAGGTGTCAGGCTTCCTTGGATTGCTTGTCAGCCCTCTTCCTGCCATCAGCCACTGCCAATCTGGGGCTGAAACAAGGCTGCTTTGAAAGCTGTGATTTTTATAGGTGCAGTGTAACAGTGTTTCTGCCTGGTCTGCTACAGTCCTGGAGTCCTCAGGCTTGATGGTAAAATATTTTGTGGCTGGTTAAGTCTGAAAGGAAAGGGGAAACACTGACAAGGAATTAGAGAGAATGCTGGTGGCTGGGAAAGGGGAGATGTGTCTGAGGGAGTGGGTAAGTTAAGGCTCCCATCTGAGCTTGCTGTGTACCAACCAGCTCGCAAGTTGGTAGCCTGTTCTGGGAGGAGCTGTGGTCATCCTAGTGGATATTCCTCTGCCCAAGAGATTCCTGAAGCAGATGGGGTGAAGGTGCACTGGGTCTGCTATGGACAGTCCTATACCTGGTCATATTCATTTCCTTCTAATGAACCAGTATCTAAAGTGTCACCTCAGATGTCACCCACATGCTGCTGCATGCTTCCTAGCACATCTAGCACATTCCTAGATGGTGAGATCCGTAAGAGAGGGAAGATGGTAACCTCTAAATTAGGGCACCATCTTCTGGAGATGGTGAATAAGCTCTGTAGTCATGATGGGGGAATTTTGCTGAATTGTTCCTTTTATTTCTCGTCGAAGCAAAACTATTTAGTATCTCCATTCATATAGTTTCTGATCTCATAAAACTAAGGAAAACATTCATCCTTCCTTCTGAGGTATAGGGTCAACTACTCTTGATGCATTATAGCTCCTGAAGAGCCTGTCTTAGCTGTTGAGTGCTTTTCAGAGGTGTCTCTTGGTATAAGAATGACCCACAGAGAGGTGCAGGTTGTGGCACAGTAACTGAGTTCCCTGGGCTTGCTTGTGACGGTTTTTGTTGTGGGTCTGGTGTGAAAACAAGTGTCCTTTGGCAGCCTTAATTTAAGAAATAACTGAGCATCAGCCTTCTGCCTTTGCCAGCCAGATGTTGCTTCTCATAGCCCTTTGCTGCTAGAAGATTTCAGCGTTAATTGAGCTGCTGTATATTTTGGCTTTTGGTGATTGCTCTGGCAATATGCATTTGAATGACTGCTCTGGTGTGGGGAGTCCCACCGAATTCATCAGATTTTCCTGCAAGCTGAATTATAATGGCTGGTTTCCTTAGCGTTGTGCGTGGCAATATTTCAATATAAAGAAAGTTCTGACACAAATGCTGAGTTTTTATTATCAACAGGCTTTGTGGTGGCGAGGAGTAGAAAAGAGTCATTGTTAATTGTTTCATTATATGCAGCCCTAATGTCAGGCTTGTAGAAATCTGAGAGCGACTGAGGAGAGCAAGTTTCCTTTGAAATGTTTTGAAAAGGTTTATTAGCAGGGAAATTGATGTGGAAAGCCCTGAATGGGATGACATGGAATAAGGAATTGGAGCCGGTATTGGCTGCTCCCTTTTTGAACAATAGTGTTTGCCAGGGAAAAGTATCACCGTTTTTTTTTTTTCTTTTTTTAGTAATCAGAAAGGGGTAATAACTAGACCTGTGATTGAATCGTGTGCCTTTAAAATTATTGAACTTAAATGTACTTGATGCATTCCAAAGCAAGTTATTAACATGTAACGTTATCTTGTGTTGCAAAGGGGTATGTTCTATTTGTAATGTTTTTCACAAACTTCTAGGAAAATGCTAATACTTGTGTTTGTGAGATATATAGTATTGTGAATAAAGGAAAAAATATCTCCTTATGGCAGCTGCATTATAATCCAATATAAACTAAAGCAGGTAATGGACTGTCTTCTATGTTTAAAATAATTGTAGCAAAAGAGATCTGAATCTGTACAGGATAGTTCTACAGACCTGTAATACGAAATAATGACCTTCCTGCAGATCTGCGTTCTCAGCTAATGTGCAGCATTTGGAACAACTGCACTGCTGCTCTGTCTGCAGCAGGTTTCCAGCATTTTGTGACAAATGCAGCTCAGAAATAAAGCTGGCAGCGTAGCTTATGTTATTCTGGAGTTTAAGGGAAAGCTGAGTGCTTCCTTTCAAAGAACATTTTAATATCAGTACTTCTGATGTGCAGTTAAACTGCATAAATCATTCACTTACTAGAAGAGAAAGGTAGAGATGACTTTGGGAGCATTTTGAAATTGCAGCTGATGTTTCTAGGTGACAGCAGACATGTGTCCACGTAGCACTGGTGCCAGCAAAGAAATGCTCAGTCTGTCTCATGAATGTTTGTCCTGTCTCGGGCTTGATTGCTTTTATTGACACTTCACATTTTTAATTGTTATGCTGGCTTTTCCCTGAGCTCTTACACCCTCTTATCCTCCAAACCTTTAGTCCCTCACTGGAATAGCATCTGCTCTTAAGCAGGAGTTTTCTGCTTTAGGTTTTTAAAACGTGCCCTCTCGTGGTGAGTGGCAGCTTCTGCACAACTGAGTTTATTTATTAATTTATTTGCAAAAATCCTGCTACAGAACACAATGTCATGGTTGTCTCTTAGTCCTGTAGGTAAATGTCTTATGTTCATACAGGTGCATACTCCTCTTTGACTCTTGTGTCATTACAGTGATGGTTTTGCCAAGGCTGAATGATGTGCCCCTTAGTCCCCCAGGGATGGTAGGAAATCCTTGGGAATTTGGGGTGTTGAGGTGAGAAGAGCCAGCATCTTTGGTCTTTCACCTTGGTTTTGTGGGATGTATTGTATTTAAATGCAGGTACTGCAAAGACTGTATCACTGACTTGTTTTGATTGTTCACATCAGGAATCTATTAATCTATTAGTTGGATTGCAAAGAAGCATTAATTTACATTGGAAAGAGCAACCTGCCCTGTGAAATTTATGTGCTGTAGGCTCTGAACCTGTGACTGATAAGTGCTCTATATGGCTTGAACCCCAGCTTTTAGGAAATGTGGGCATTTTTCTTTTATGGAAATGCAACTTGTCTTTCATAGTCTTTATTGCATTCAGTTAAAGATACGAATGCAAATAGGGGTTTTGGGGCAGAGGAACAACAGTATGACTTAAAGTTGTGATTTTTGAGTAATACTCAAATGAAAAAGGATCCAAACAAAAACGATACCCTGAATGATAAAGTAATTCTTGTTGTTCTAAGCTCATGTTAACTGAAACATGTTAGTAACCCATGCAGTGCAGACAATTTATTCAGTGCTAGGCTAAAGAGGGTTTGAACTCTCAAACTTCTGCTCCAATGTCTTCCTAACTTGTGCCAAAAACCTGTATCTGTAACTTGACTAATCCGAGAAGATGCCCATCTAAGGTACAATTCTTTCTGTTTCAGCTGAACAATGAGTCACCACTATTTGAACTATCAAACTTGAAACACAAATGCTAGATGGAAGAAATATTGATTATTTCAGTCTGGGACAGCTAAAAATCAGAGCTTCCTCTAAACCTTTTCAGAGCCTAATTGGGACCCTGTAATGTCAATTCAAGATGAGTTGAATTAATTTGTTCACACGTAGCTGTAGAGCAAGGCTGTTTGCATTAATAGTGGTGACCTGCCTGGTTGGTGATGGAAGAGGTCATATCTGCAGTAATGTGTGCTGGAGCATAAATTGAGTAGTTGGGGTGAAAGGGAGGCTCAGTAACTTGCTACTGTTGTGGAATTCAAGAAATCTGCACTGCTTCCAGCTATCCTTTTAAAAGTCAATGACTGGAAACCAAATGACTCCACGGCCTTAAAGGCGCCTTTGAGTAATTTTTCATGAAGTGATTAGATAAAGGAAGGGGGTGAGTAAGAGATGATTTTCTGCTTTATCTCATGAATTGTACTTGCAAGGCGTAATACAACCAGAAGTTCCCTTTTAAGAGGATGTCTTTTAAATGTGAGTATTACAAATTACACATTGTTATAATGAGGGCTTCTCTCAGAAGTTAAGAACAGTGTGAGAGCCGAGAGCCAAACCCCTTTTCAGGCTCAAATTAGAGATCACACACTGCCTACTCTAATTCTGATAAGACTGTAATTATAAAGGATGCTTGGCAAGGTAAAACTTGTATTGCAAACTCAGGGTTAATACCAACCATAAATACAAAGGAATGTTGCGTAGCATGTAACCTTATGGACACGGTCCTGCCTTAGCCTGGTTGTATTTTAAGCACGTGCTTACCTCCTGTGTTCTGTGCTCTCTTGAAAAACCACCCATGTTTAAACTCCTACTTCAGGGAAATAGGAGATAAATCAAAGTAACTTCCTGATCTTTGAAAAAAGATGATCTGCCTGATGTTTACTGTGTAAGGGCATGGAACAAGTAACATGGAGATTCGTGGTGAATTTCTATCTTAGAGCAACTTTTTCCAGAATCTATATCCTGGGGCTACTCAGGTCAAGGATTTAGGTGAGGTGAATCACATACCTCTCATGTACTGGAATCCTCATGTATTAAGGACTTTCTCCTAAAGCATCATTCTAAGATCATGCTTGTCTTAAATTCATGAAGAATAAAAGAAAATACTGTTGTGAGTCAGTAAAATAGCTGCTAATTTTATTGGCAAAAGTGAAGGGATCTGAATTCTCTCTAGGAATGCAGAGTTATGTGATCTGTTCAGAGCTGTGTCCACATCTGAACAAGGCATTCAAACATGGAGTGGTAACAGGAGAACCTGAAATTGAAAAGGAGGGTTTGTCGGGGGGATTAAATGACCACTTGTTAACTAATCGCACAAGTGTCTTTCATCTGCTCCTGGCTGAAGGCAACATAGAAACATGGTTTCTATTAAACCTGCGGTTCCACTGAGGGGCACCAGCTTTCACTGTTATCATCCTATTTTTTTTCTCCTTTTTTTTTTTTTCTTTCCAGTCTGGTGGGTGAAACTGGATTTCATTATTTTTGTGGTATGCATGCCCAAAGTTCTGATGTCCCTGCCAACAAAATTAAATCTCCTTGCAAACTGATATAATTACAACAGATGTGGGGGTTTATTTATTGGTTATTTTTTAAAATAGCTCAATTTAAACTTTTGAAAAAAAAAGATAAATTTTAGTTCTGTGACTCTGCTTTGTTTGCAGTTCCTTGTGGGGTATATTTATTAGTTCTAAATGAAGATGATATTGGCCAATAAAATGGGTAATCTCAGTGATATTTAAAACTATTCTGCAGATCTCGTCTTTATTACTTTTATTGCTATCATATGAACTATGCAATAATGCGTATTTCTGTCATATGGTATTGGGATTTTTTTGTCTTTTCATTTTGATCTCCCATGAATAAAATGACAAACCTAAATAGTATTTTGATTTCCTTTCCTTGTCCTAGTCATCTAACTTCATCTGTAATAGCTTGTCCTGTATTTTTGTTCTCAGATTTCATGGTTTGGCAGTACTGTTTGCAACCAAATGATGGGAGCACCTGCCTTTAATGGACAACATAATCCCATGGAATACTCAGTCAGATTAGATGCTAAAATCTTTGGTTGTTTCTTGAATCAGGGGGTGTAGCTGAGGCCCAGTGATGATCCAAGTGTTGCAGACACCCATTAATGTACTGTGAAGTGTGTTCCTGGCTATACAGTCAACCTTATGAGTATCTTCCCTCATCTCTTGTGGGACACCTGGGAAAGCCTTTTTCACTTTTCTGCAATTTTCTACCCACAACGCAAAGTACAAGGTGACCATAATTGCAAGTCCATCTAGAAAGAGGCAGACACCTCCTAAAGGAAGGGACCTTTGCATGTGATGAGAGGGATCTTTCTGTAAAATGTGTTTCTTTACATGACCAAGTCCCAACATTGTCTTAGCAAAATAGGACTTGTTTGCCTTGGGTGACAGTTCATCAAACTATATTAAGTACGTATTTACACTTCTCCCAGCTGAGGAGAGCATTCAGGCATGTAATTAAGTCCTATCTAAATCGGTGGAATTTAAGTACAAGCTTAAAGTTAAACATGTCGAAATGCCCTGCTGAGCAGGGAAGGGTCGCTGAATGGAGGCTCTGAGGCCCATCTGTGTTTTCCATTTCGGGCATGCAAGTATGATGTGAGAAGCCAGGTGGAAAAGCAGCCCCTTGCCAAATGCCTGTGCTGTGCTCTCTGCTCTTAGAGCATTCCAGGTCCCGCCAAAACAGCTGTTCAGTTGGGTGGGGTTTTTGTGTGTAGTTTTTTGGTGTTTGTTTTTAGT